>NC_047666.1:36118653-36407625 GCF_011762505.2 Arvicanthis niloticus
GCTCACTGGTAACACCTGTAGGTTACATTATTCTCTCTTGTTTCTGCCCACACAGCTTCGGCTGCAGGTATGGTGATTAGCTATTCCCGCTCTAGAGATGAGAAAACTAAGACCGTCAAATACTAAAGAGACAGAGGAAAATTCAAAATGAAAATTAACTGAGCTAAACTTTGACTCTTCATTTCTTTCACAGGAGACAGAACTAATTACCTTATGTTGGGTCACCTGGGTTTCTTCAAAGGTAGACAAAGGTTTCTCAGTACTGTTGATATTTTGTGCCAGGCTCTCCCTTGCTGCAGCAGGCTGTCATAAGCATGTAGGATGTTTAATGACATCCCTGCCGTCTACTCATAGGATGCAAGTAGCATCTTGCCTGCCCCAGTGATCCCAGGCACCAAACTGTCTGTAAACTTTCCATTTATTAGTTGGAGAGAATCCAAGCATGCTCCTGGTCCCACTGTACCTAAAGCTCGGTGTTGCTACTAAGTTCTCAAAAGAGCAAACTGCCTTAATTATTTTCTTTCCCCTGACATCTTTCTGTTTTTGCACTTCCCTATGTGCCCCTATATGTCTTCTATGTATCTAGATAGTATACACTCCCCTGAGCGTTTATAACACAATCAACATGTTGACCACTTGCTGAAGAGATTCTTGTCATCTCTGCTGACTGAATGCCAAAAGTCAAGAACTCTGAAGTCAGGAGCCTATTTTGGTAAAAATAAAAACCCTTGTCTCTGAATTTAAAAGTTTGAAAGTAGGAAAGTTAATTCCTGATATATTTCATAACGTGGAAAAGCTCATTGCTTCCAGGTAGAGGAACTGGCCCAACCTAGCCATGGCAATGAATAGCTATAATTTGGGAAGCTGGTGAAAAAAACGATGACTAGTTTATGGGCAGTGTAACAAAAAACCAACAAAACAACAACAATTTCTAAAGCAAAAGAGTAACTTGACATTCACCACCTTTAGTGAGCCAGCAAGCCCACCTATGCAGGAGCTACTACGGTGAAATCCATGAAGATGCTCGTATACATTGATACTCCTAGGTGAGCCCTAACAAGTCCTGAGAGTAGCCATGCCATGGGAAGCACATACCAATTTCCTCCAGAAATTCCCTTTCTTTGTGCATGCGGCCTGGGTTGGCAATGATTCCAGACTAGATTTCATTCATCTCAGCCCCCTTGACACGGGCAGCAATGGGAAAGGAGAACAGTATCCTGGCCACTTTCCTAGCACTGTGGGTTCTGCATCACTGGCGTTCTCTTCTGCTCATCTGTAGTGGTGTTCAGAGAATCTTAAATGCCACATAGGGATAGGTAAGAGTGCTCGGCACAGTGCATCTAAATCAGGTGGTCTCTTTACTTGGCGTTTTTAGCTGCAGGCATTTGCTGCTCCACTGATTTCTATTACATCCAGCCCCTAATAGTCACATCTTGAGATGCCCATTAATTCGCTGGTGTTCTTCACTGTTTTCAGTACAGCACTGAGATGCTTGTGTTCTCTGAGGCTGTATGGATCGCAAAAGAGAGCTGTTTAGCAACGGATTTCACAGGATTCTTCTATAATTCTGTCCTTTCCTCCAAACCTGTCTGTGTATTCTTATATGTCTAAGTAATCCTTGGTTAGGTCTAATAGGTGGTCCTCTTTTTATTCTCTTGCCAGAAGGAGGGACCTGTGAAGTGATCGCAGCTCACAGGTGTTGTAACAAGAACCGCATTGAGGAGCGGTCACAAACAGTGAAGTGTTCCTGTCTACCTGGGAAAGTGGCTGGGACAACAAGAACCGACCTTCCTGTGTGGATGTGAGCAATAGTTTTTAGCACTCTCAAATAAGGGTTTGTTCATGAGGTCATGTGTTCACTGCACATGTGTTTTCTTGTGTAAATTAACTGTGGTTCTGGACCATGCATGAGCCATATAGAAAGTGCTGTGCAATCAAATGCCGGAACTCAGCATAGACATGAACTTTGGTTCCTCTAGTATTAGGTTTGAGTGTCTACTATAAAACCCATGTTGAAAACTGCCATTGTTGCGGGTGCAGAAAGGTGAGGCATTGGAGAGGTGTCTGAGCCATGTGGGCTGTACCATTATACGTGAGGTTAATGCCATTTAAATGGGTGAATTCAGCCCCTTCTTGTACCCTTCTTTCTCAGTTTACCACTGTGTGGTGATATATTACCAAAGGCCTCCACCAGATAATTCATGGATTGATCTTGTATATCCAAGCCTCTAGAGCTATGGGAATTAGTTTATGTTTGTAAATTGCCTAGTCACATGTGTTGTTATAGCAGCACACACACACACACACACACACACACACACACACACACCTGACTTGGTGGGGGGGGGGAGATAGAATTATTTTGATATTTTAAAAGAAAATTAAAGTAAAAGAATTTTAGGACAAGAAATGTATGGTTTTCTTTGGAAATATTTACTGGGCAATGATTTTGCTTGAGCCTGTGTAGGTATTTTGATACAGAAGTTGCAGTACCTAATATTTATTTAAAAGATATTTAGTGAGCACTGCCAGGTATTACTCTAGTTGCTATAGATATATGTGTGAATGATCACCATTGCTTTGAGTGCTCCTATGTGCCAAAATCTGGTACCTATTGCTCACATGATTTTATCTAATGACCAAAAATCCTACTAGAGTTATATGATTTATCTATTTCTTTGTTATAAGTGACACCAAAATTTAATAGCTGAAATACCAGGCATTGGCTGAAGATTGTACTTCAGTTGGTAGAACACTTGCCCACCATGTGCAAAGCCATGGGTTCAGTCCCAACATGGCATAAACATGGTGTGGTTGTGAATGTTCGCAATTCCAGTGCTTAAGAGGTGTGATAGGGGTCCAAAGTCATCCTTGGCTACACCGAAAGTTCAAGATCAGCATAGGCTAAGCAAAACCTTGTCTCAAATAAATAGCCTGAATTAAGTTCTAAAAATTATCCTATCATGCTCGTAGATCAAGAATTAAACTTAGCCGGGAGATTCTGGTTCCAAAGCTCCCATGTAGCTGTGACTGAGATCTAAAATGTTGACTGAGGGTGGGGAACAGCTTCACAATGGCTTGCTTGTACTGCTGTTGGCAAATGCTTTTGTTTTCCACCATGCAGACCTCTCCATTTTAATCTTGGTATCTTTGCAAGAGATAGTAGGTTTTCCCAGACCATCTGTAAGAAAAGCCACACAAGCTCCAATGTCTTTAATGTTAAAACTCAGAACGTATCCTTCACTATTCTGTTACTATTCTATTGGTTACACCACTCTACCCTCTTCAGTGTAAAGGTAATTTGCTAGAACATGAAGACAAATAGGCACAAGTCATCAGAGGCCTTGTCCAAGGCTGCATACGAGAGGAAGCTCAAATTTCTTCCCAATGCAAATATAAAGAAACAGAGTAAGAACAGTAGGATAAACCCCTTAATACATGCTTTGAAAATCACTTCTTGTCTGACTTTTGAGGCCAGGCTAGCAAACTTTAATCCTAAATCTTGTTGCCACCTTTAAGATAATCTTATATACTATGGCCATGCAGTGAATCTGTGGTTCTCTGCAGTTACTATAATTTAAAGGTGTAGGTGTGATTTGATCTCCTAATTTTTCACCAAAAGATTTAGGAATCAGGGAACTGACCCATTTGTAAAGGGTCATAGGGCAGTGCTGAGAACGTGTATCTCTTGGCTTAGGTCTACCCTTCTTTCTCTAGATATTCAGGATTGAGGATACTTTTTAGATACAATTGTGCTTTGTATTTTTCTTTATGGATCAGTAGGTAATTAGAGAGAGAAGCTATGGTGAAGAAAATATAAGATATTTTACAAAGTGAAAACAATTCTGCTTTAACCAACCACAGGGAATTTGTTTTAGGTAGCTGCTACCATTTTTCTTTGATTTCTGGTCTTTGTTTACTTCATACTCTTGTAGAGCTCAATTTCCTCATCAAGCATTTCCATGAACACTCTCATATGAATTAGAAATGTGGAAGACTCCATTCTGGTCTCACTTGCATAAGAGTAAAGCTTTCATAAAGAATATTTAATGAATATTCTGTAAATATGATTTCTGAGACAACAGAATATATTGGTCCAGCTTGGGTCAAGAAAGCATCTTTTGCCCGGTCAACTACAGCCATAGGAACAAGCTTACATGGCCAGCACATCTGTACTTCCAATCCCAAGAAAGTCAATTTTGTCTCAAATTATGTGATTAGGCCAAGTTGGAGAAAACGGTGCCATCAGTTCTGCACTGGAATACTTTCTTCCAGGAGTCATGAGGTAATATCTGGAGACATTTTTCTTCTAGTTACTTATCAAAGTAGTGGGAGCATTACTACTCTTTGTTTCTAGTGGATAGAGACCAAGGCACCACTACTAAGCCTCTATAGTACACTGGACTCCCCCGACCCCAGATACATATAGAACAGAAATATCAGTGGTATTGAGGTTGACTCAATTGGACTGTGATTCAGACTGTTCCGTATCACAGTGAATACCATGAAGCACTGCTAGTGAGCCAACAGCAGGAAGCTAACCTACTAAAGCCATTGTTGGCCTTTTCTAGGAGGAAGCTCTTGATCCAAGAAGGCAGGAGGCATTCTACAGCATAAAACCATCACTGTCTCTTATGTTCTTGGCCAAAGAAAGCATTGAGATTGTTAACTAAAAATCTCCATCCCAATTCCCATTAATTTTTGTCACTGATGACCTAGGATGAAATTGCCTTCAGATTTTGGATGAAAAACAATGAATTGGCTGTGCTGACCGAAGCAGAAATGGCATTTGGCTCTGTCTTTGTGTTAGATGATAAACCATATATGACAGCAATATTTTACTTAAGAGTTTATTTCATTTTGGAAACTATTTACCTTCAGTGTGCTTATTCCAAACAAAAGGACAGCCACCTCTATCTCCCAAGCAAAAGCCAATAAATGCATATATAAGTAACATTCCATTCTCAAATTTATGGGCTTGCATGGACAAGTCTACGTGTTGCTATCATTAAGTTTGTTTGGAGAATCTAACACTCTATATGAAAAATAAATATGAAGCAATCATTTTGATGTAGTGACTAGAATTGGGGTGAGATATTACACCTGGGCAGAACCCCTGCTGTACTTGGTCCCAATAGGATGACTTTTGAAAAGTAAGTCTTACCACAGTGTGTTCTCTCCACCAAAGTGAGGGTGAGAAGGATTTCTGCCTCCTGATGGTGAAGTGAGGAATAGTAAAACTATCCTTGTGATATGATGTCCACATTGGCTTCCCTCTAATGCTCTCTAAATTATAGGTTCTATTTCTTATCTTACTAGCACATGTGGAAAATGGTTAGAGATACCAACCTACAAAACTTTGTAAAACTCTTTACTGTTTTTACTGTAAATGTAGCTTGGAGACATTTTGGCCACCATGTGTTCTGAGAATCTCTTCCAACCAATCATCCTGGATATCACAAATTTTCCCTCAGGAGTCCAAACTCATTGTAGGAATTTTTTTTAAAGGCGCAGATATACACTATCCATACATTAAAAACACTGGTGATAGCATTTCCCAGAGATGGTGATGCTTTGCATGACTGCCTCTTGGTCTAAGGCCGACACTTAAGAGTAAAAGCACAAAGGAGACATTTACTAAATTTAAATGCTATAATATTGATTTCACTTAATATGTGATGAATATTTCCCATGCTTGTACATATTCTTCCAAACATAATTTCTAATCACTAAATAAGATTCTCAATGGGAACTATACCATCATTTATTTGACTGCCCTCTGCTTTGACACACTTAGCATCTTTTTTGCATTCCCCTGACTCACTTTCCTAAAGGTAATAGACATGAGCCTCCCTCCAGGGCAGTAGTTGCTGATGTCTGCATGCATGCTCCACATTTGTCCTGAGCACACAGTCCTACACAGTACATTTTCCACGGAAAATGTCTGAATGCTGTTATTTCCTCTCCTCTGACGTTAAGGTCAGCTGTCACCTATCCTGTTGTCAAAGGCAGAGTAGCTATGACTTGGAATGAAGCATGTGGTTTATTAGTTTAGATTCAAAATCTGATATCAGATTATTTGAAAGGAGAAATTTGAAAGTAAAATCTTAGCCATGTTTTCCAAGTCTATTGTGCATTTGAGGAAAAATGTCAAGTGGTGTCTGTTTAGTTTTAAAATAATATCTGATCACTGAATAACTGAAACCTCCAAAATACACATTCACCAAATTACGGCACAGCTATCTGTAAGTATATATAAAATCATCACTCCCGTGTCCCTATGCTTAGGATGTAACAGCTTCTTGAAGGAATTCTATAAAGGAATGTGTTGCGACATATTATCTACCATTTAATCCTATAATTAAAGTAAATTTAAAATCTTACTTTGGATTATGATCAGAACAAACTAAAACTGTAATTTTTCTTTTTAGGTACTTCTAACTGCTTCTCAGAGCCTAAAATAAATCAAGTACACATCCGCAAATATGAAGATGATAAACATATAGTAAACATATCTATATAAGGGAAGAATTTGTTCAAGCAAGGGTTATACAACTCTGAAAACTGACCTTGTAGGGGACTTCTGAAGTTATAGAATATAATTTTAGCATTCCACCAAGGCATAAAATAGTATCAGTCTAATTTTTTAAAAATAATGAAATATGGTAATAATAACAACAACGCTGATTAATTTTAATGGTTTAACACATATACCTCTTCCATGTACTATGAGTCAGTGTACTTAATTTTAAGGCCAGCCTTGTAAGGTATATCCTATTATTTCTATTTTTTCATAAGATAAAAAGGCATAGAGCTTTGATGACTGGTTCAGTGTCATACAACTAGTAGAGTCAGAGAGGGAAGTCAGCCTGGGCTGTGGAGCTCCAGAAGGCCCCATGTTGTAGGAGGTAGTTGAAAAAGTAACCCATAAAGCTAGCTCCTGGCCTTGCTGCCATGTTCCCACTCTAAGTTCCTGCACTAATGGTGGCATTAGCTGGCCAGTGGTACTGGCCCAGGACCCATGAAATGATGGTGTGGCTGCTGCATCTGCATGTCAGCTCCGTGGCATCCATGGTTCTAGGCATGGGCTCTGGGTCAACTCCACCACCCTCATAGTGCTCAACCTCAGACAATAACCGCTATTTTTGCAGTTCCCGATAGAAAGAAGACTCTTAATGCTTGAGATTAACCAAATATATATATATATATATATATATATATATATATATATATATATATATATATCAACAAATACTCAATACACAAGATGCCCACACAATTAGAATTGTTATCCCAAATTATCTAACCTTGATATGAATAACTACCTAAGACTGCTAGAGACATGAGGGAAGGTGACATCCACAGACATCATGCCTCCCTCCCCTCCTCTCCTTTCTTCCTCTTTGTCCTCCTCTCTCTTCTTTTCTCTAAAACTTTTCCACTCCATCTCCCCTTCTACTGCCCAGCCACCTGCTCCAGCCTTTATTTTACAAATTAAGATGGGCAGAAAGTTCACAAGAAGTCACCTGTATACTGATTCACTCCTTGTCTGCAGCCCCTGCCAGGAAAGCAGAATTAACATCAAAATACAAGCCACAACAGCTCCATGCATCAAATATAGTTAAATCAGCATCAGTATTAGCTTCAAAGGCTTTCTAGTAAGGGGCAAACTCTCTAAATGAACAGGGAAAGGCAGTGCAGCCAAACGCTACAAAATATCATATATTTAGGGCAATGCCTGCTTCCTCCCATTGTATATGATAGGGACTGTGCAGTCCAAGGTCATTGCCATAGAGTAGGTAGAAGTGCTTCCGTAAACAATGCTGTTAGTTCTGTATAATGAGTAAGGATATACTATTCAAGGCATCACTGCAGTGTATATGTGTGTGTGCGTGAGTGTGCATGTGAGTATGTGTGCATGTGCCTGTGAGTGCTTAGGGAAGGATCAGAGCATCTGTTTTATACTGAAATGTTTATACACATTTCTCTCTTTAGATCTTCATATCTATTTTAATTTGAGTGAATATATGAGGGAAAGATCTACTACTGGTTAATAGGGAAGCTTTTAACACATTGTAGACTGTAGACATTAGTCTTAATCCTGATTAGTCAAAGTCTGATTTGACTTTTTAATTCTTACACTGTTCTTCTCATCCAGAGAAAAGGATGACTGTTTCAGTGACATCTGTTCCTGGTGATTTTGACTTGAGGCTCTTATGGTCTTCATTCTTAACTTCTGTCACCAGGCATGGGGAGAAGTGCAGAAGCAAGGTTTTGTTGGAAACCTTTGTAGCCTTCACCAATGAACATCCCAGGATCTTTTAAAACTCTTTGTTAATACAATGAAACAGTCAATACATTCCTAGTCATGTTGAACACAAACAAGCCATTATATGTCACCACAATTTGCTACTGGATTATCATAAACCTATATGACAAGAACAAGTAGACAGAAGGACAGCAAAGGACACAAAGATTCTCCCAGGTTAGCAGATGGGCAGGCATGAGGAGAAAGGACACGCAGGGGAGGGCATAGGGAGGAATGGAAAGAGTGTGAGTTAGTCAGGGTGTTCCAGACTCTAAACACAAACACTAGGCAGATTTATCCAGAAAATAGCTTCAGTCATTGTCTTGAAGAACTGGTCTTAGTCAGTTATGTTTTGTGTGTGTGTGTGTGTGTGTGTGTGTGTGTGTGTGTGTGTGTGTGTGTGTGTGTGTGTATAGGGAGTAAATGGGGGCTGTTTTTATTTTGAGATTATAAAATTACAATATTCCTTTCACTTTCTCCCCACCAAACCTTCCCATATACCCCCTCTCTCTTTTAAATTCATGATCTCTTTTTTTTCACTCATTGTTATTATACATGTGTGTCTCTACATATATCTCCCTAAATATAAACTGTTTAGTTTGTATAGTGTTTCTTGTATGTATGTTTTCAGAACTGACCATTTGGTAGTGGACAAGCATTTGGTGTGCTCTTCCCTGGGGAACACCTTTTCCACTCCTAGCTTTCCTTGGCTGCCCATTGTTCATTGTGTATAATGAGACCCCATGAACTTTTCTCTGCCCACTTTACCATGTCTATTGGTGGCATCCGTGTTCAGCTCAAATTTAGACAGTAATGTTAGTGGGACTTAAATTACCACAACATTTGATTTTTGCTAAAAAATGCATAAGAGCCACAATCTCAGGGCAAACTCTCTGATCCTCTGGCCCTTACAATCTTTCTGCCCCCTCTTCTTGAATGTTTCTTTAGCCTTAGATAAGGGAGTATTCTAAAGCGGTATTCTGTAGGACTCACATCCAGAACTCTGTATTTTGGCTGGTTGTGGTTTTCTATAGTGGTCCCTTGTCTGTTGTAAAGAGCTTTCTTGATGAACAAAGACTACACTTATCTGTGGTCATAAAACAACAGTTTATAACAATTAAAGAAAAGTTTAACAGGCATGATAATATATGTTCATAATCATAGAACTCAGGAGGCTGAGGTAAGAGGATCAAAATTTTGAGGTTGACTTGGGCTGCATATTAAATTCCTGTCTCAAACTATTTTACTTGACAGATTTATATTTGTACTTGCACAGTCCCATGCAGTTGTGCTATATGATAGTCAGAACCAGAACTCTTACAAACGGTTTATGGAAATTGATTCTGAGTGAAAGATATGATAGAATTTTCTTGACACACTTGACATATATCATCTTAATCTCAAAACACAATATGGTAGGGAAAGAGCCTGAGAATAGAAATATATTTTAAATGTAGAAAAATTTTCCATAAAATAAAGTTTTACACACACATACACACATACACACACACACACACACACACACACACCACAATTTGACGTTAAATAACCCCATGGTAGTCTGTCAAACCATGATATTGTACTACAAGTTCTGCAGGCAAGTAGCTTGTTAAAGTTGCAGTATAACTCAAATGATTTATACGATAAACTTTTGTTTTGTTACAAGCATTCACATAGACTCATGTGCTCCATCATATATACACAAGACCATGATTTTATAGATTCTATAGTTTGGTGTTTGTTTTCCTGTGCCTGTGGCTCAGAGTTCTTCATTGGACCAGCCAGCCAAACAGTGCATAGCTGGTCCCAGTACTCATATGTCCAATATCTCACTAACATGTCAGGTTCAGGTGCAGTTGGCAAATCATCTAGAGACTTTTCAAAAGATAACATGAAAAAATTGCTTGCTTTTATTTACAACATTAAATATTTTAGTGATGAAGAAACAACCTGTTTGGGATTCTTCACTGTTGCTTGTCATCCACTCAATGCAGCGCCATGTGAGGGAGCTAATGTGATGGCTTACAGAGGCCCTTCTCCATCATTTCTTTCTGACCACTCTCTTGCTTTTAGAAGGGCAACTCCAACTTGCTTAGTAGACAGAACCACCAAATTCAATTGACTTCTTCAGGAAGGAGAGCTGTCGTTTCTGAAAGGAGACCCCATTGCTCCATTAGAAGTGAGTCTTGGGTGGCATCATGAGTAAAATGGGGCACTTGCAGATGTAGCTTCTAAATCATATACAAGTTCTCTTTGACACAGCATTGACTCCCCAACTTCAGAACAAAACCTGCCCGGGAGCAGCATCTATAAGAGAAATGGGAGGAGATAATCACAAGCCTGGAGGAATTTTTGCATCCCTCAACTAAAGGCCAGTTTCTGTATCTGCTCCTTTTCATAGTGCTCTCAGATCAGATGCCACTGTTCTATTCTCTATGTTCTTCCTATTCTCCTCTCCCAGTTTGTACAAGGAGTTACTGCTGGACAAAAGTACCATCCACATACCAGTCTTTAGGCCAACAAAGTAGCATAAGTTTGGAATTGTATTTTGATGGCACACCACACCTTCCCTCAGCCTCCTTTCTTCCTTATAGGCACTTAAGTCTCTGGCACACTGACGTTACTGTTGTATAATCCATAAAAACAATAAAATGAGTGGCATGTGACTTACATAGTCATTTTTCTATTATTCGCCTGCTAGTAAGCAAATTATTTCATAATGTACTTTTCAATGTAAAGTAATAGTCAACATGATACATACAGAAATATGTATATGTATAATTTATAGAACAACCATATATCAAAACCTCACACTGTACCCCATATAATACATAATTATTTGTCAATGAGAGCTATCAAAAGAAACTTATGTATATAGGTGCATCAAAGGAAGAGTAAAAATAAAAGGATTTCTCCTTCCCCCATTCCCTGTTACAGTGTAGTTGCCAAAAGTAACCATTATTACATTCCTGTATGTCCTTACAGAAAATAATTAGGCACACACAGGCTTATGATGCACATATACAAAACTTTATAAATCAAATATTATCATATTCAATATAGTGATGATCCGTGCCTACAGTGTTATAGCATAGCAGAGGGTTATACCTCAAGTAAGTCACTGAAAGAGAAATAGAGATGACTGCCAAGCATAAAAAATTACTGGACATTACTCATTTAGAGAAATGTAAATTAAACACTGAGATGCAGTGTCATCCATCAAGTAGGCAGGGATGAAAAGTTTGGTAATATTCAGTCTTAAGGAGGGAGGAGAAAAAAATTACATTTAAATCATACTCAATGACAAACGGCTTACAAACTCAATTAGTTAGTCACTCTTCTCTGTGTGGCTCACGAAAAGGGAGGATGATAAATAGGAAAATTTGTAATGAGGCTGGATGTTTGGAGAACATAATAGAAACTGAATGTGTTATAGCTATTGTGCTTACTTTTACAACAGTTCTTGGGCATTTCAATTCTTGCATTTTCACACATGTTGGATCCATGGATCTAGACGGCAGCCAAGAAACCAGAGAACTTGGTTCTCTGAGGGAAAGCTATGCATGAAATTACATTTGGTGCATGCATACAAGTTCAAACATAGCAGTCACAAAACATATGTCCTGAAGCATAAGGTCTGCATGCATGCATTTGTTTATATATAGGCATGTGTGCATGTGCATAATGTGTGCACATATGTGTGTGTGTGTGTGTGTGTGTGTTCACGTGTGTGAGAGAGACAGATTATGATATGGTATACCCCCAATCCCTGCCAGTTGCCTACCTGCTATAAATGTGGCGACACATAATTTCAGTTTCATAAATGAATGTATTTTCCCCAGAGCAGCTTCCATGTCATTGGTTATCATTTATCTCTAAAGAGCCCAGGTGTTTTCATAGACCTGTTATTCTTGGATACAATTTCATTTTTAACCAATTCTTTTTCTTTCCCAAAGAGAGGGAGGGGATGCTACCCTCAAACTAAGGAGCCAGCTCCTCATTCCTATAGCTGGGCTCCAGCCTTGAGAAGGCAGGGATTCAGGGTCTTGTGTTATTAATGTCCTCTGTATGAATAACAAGCAAGCCTTGTGAATTATTTCACACTTCTGGGAAAATCTATGCTCCTGTCCTCTGCAGCACTGCTGGACACTGCCGGGGATAGTAGTATATTTCTATGTGATACCTTCTGATAATGTCAACTAAGGTCACAGCAGTACAGCTGGCCCCCTTCTGACACCTACATATAAATTCACACAGATGAATACTACTTTAAAAAATTAATACTTTCCTTCATCTTCTAAGGCTTCTTAAATCTCTGGAAAGCTTACCCCTAACCCAAACAGGGCATGAATTGCCCACTGTGATGCTTCATAATAATTGCCAACTTGACATCAAAGAGACAAGCCTCTAAACTTGCCTATGAGTGAGAGTTTCTAGATAAGGCTAGTGAGTGTAGGAAAACCCACCTGTGATATGGGTGATGTCATTTCCCAGGCTATGATCCAAGACCACATAAAAAGAAGGCAAACCACCATCTATTGCTGACTGCTTCCGAACTACAGATGGAAGGTTACTCACTGCCTCACATTCCTGCCCCCCAGACTTCCCAACTACAATGGGCTACATCCCCCTGTACTGTAAGTGAAGCTGTAACCTTAGGTGCTTCTTGTAAGATTTCTTTACCACTGTAACAAGGAGTTGCAAAACTTGCTGACCAGACAGCAGAGGGCAGAAATATCTACATTCAGAAGCTATTTACATATAAGATTGGAAAATGCAGGTTTTATTGTCTTCCCCCACTTCCTTCAGGCTTCTATGAGCTGAGCCAGATAGGCAAGATAGCCTCACTGATAGGAATATGGTCATCTAGAACCCTGGCTACCTGCCTGCAATGGAAGATTATTTATCCTTACCTATAGGACCAGTTCTGCTACAAGAACTCATATTTATTAGGCCCACACCTTGTGTCCTCTCCCATGACTTCTAGTGAGAACCACTTATCAACAGCAGATAGCATATTGCACATTACATCTCCAGCAGGAGTCATAAACACCAGCACCTCAAAACCTCCTAGCCTTTCTATCCCACATATATCATCTTTAGAAAATGAGATGAGTGAGGGACCTGGGCTCCAAGATGTACAAAGGAGTCAGAAAGGAAATCTCATGCACCACCTTCTTCTGACCCTCTAGATGGGTTTGAGGTCTCATCCTGCCAAAACCAAGCAACCAATCAAACAAAAAGCATGGTAGAATACTCTCATTAGACCTCATGTGCCCTGTTACCCTTGTCAGAGAGAATGATGGTTAACCTCAATTGTCAACTTAATGAGGTTTGGATTTACCTATGAGATGGACCTTTGGGCATGCTTGTAGCAGACGATCAGGATTAGGTTAACTGACATGGAAAGACCTGCCCACTGTGGATGGCACCATTCTCTAGCTTGAGATCCTGTATTGTATAGAAAGGAGAAAAAGAATTAAAATCAGGTGTTTGCATTCATTATTTGCTGCTCCTTGACTATGAACATGTCACTCGTGTCCCTAGCTCCCTCAAACTCCTTCTGCTATGACTGCCCCACTTGAAACTGTGAGCCAAAATAAGCCCATTATGTTACTTTTAAAAAATTTGTAAAATATTTTGAGATTTTAATATAATTGCATCTGTTCACCCTTCCCTTTCCTCTCTCCAAACTGCTCTACATGCCCTACCCTTCTTCTCTTTGAAATTCATGACTTTTTTCTTTGATTTTTATTGTTGTGTATATGTGAGTGTTCCTAAATATATAAATACAAACTTTTCAATCTACATAATGGTACTTATATGTATATATCTTCAGGGCTGACCATATGGTATTGGATAGACAATTAGTATGCTTTTCCCTGGGGAAGACTGTTTCTTCTGCTTTCTGCTTTAGGCAGCCGTGTTGGAGAGACTTCATTGTCATTGGTGTAGCTTCTGATACTCCTAGGAGATACAATCTCTCAACAAACTTCCTGTTCCTATGGCTTTTACAATCTTTTCACTCCCTCTTCTGAAATTATCCCTGAACCTTAGACACAGGAGTTGTGTTGTAGATGTATTAGTTAAGACTCTGCAACTCTGCATTTTAATAGGTTATTGTTTTATGTGATGGTCTCTGATGGAAAGAGAAGTTTTCTGGATACGGGATAAGGACTACTTTTATCTTTGTGGATAAGAATAGATGTTTAGAACAAAGTTAAGGATTGTGCTGGTTTAGTAAAGTAGTAATTACAGGTTCTCCTCTTACGTTCTATGACTTCATTAGACGTGGTTAGTTGATAAGGCTTCCAGTTATTATAGCAGGCATAATTTCATGTATGTATAATTGAGTGGATCTTAAGTCCAGTGAGAGAGCTATTGGTTACCACCAAGATATGCATGCCACTATTATACCCTTAGGGATATCATGCAATGATAGTCACTTCATTCCAAGGTATCATGGTGGGTAGGACTCTTGGCTATATCTCTCCTTTGAAAGTTTGAATAGTACCTTCTGATATAATGAAGGCTAGTCCTCTGGGAGTTGTTTTCAGAGCAGATCCTCTGGCCTTTGTGTCTGAACTTCATGATGTATTCAGCAATAAGACTTACAATCCATGCCTGGAGACAAGCAAGGGCCTATAATGTTTTGAGAGTCTCTTGGACAATCCTGACAAGAAACTTGAAAGAGGACTTCACTTTTGGGTTGGGGATTTTTTTTTTTTTTTTGGTAGTTTCCTTATCACATTAAGTCTAAAAGTACAATGAACTCTGTCGGCTCACAGTACTGAGTCCTCAATTTGTGCCAGACCCCTGTGTTGTATGTACTATTTCCTATAATCCTCTCAAAGCTGTGTATATGGTGAGCACTGCTGATGAAAGAGAAACCTGATAGAACATGATACAGAACATGATACAGATTCATTTAAGACCCCTCGTGGAGAGATGCTGAAAGCACTAGTCACGAAGTGGGTCAGATCTACTACTATTAAGAATATTAAAAGTACCTGCCCACTTCTCATGTTCAGCTTTGAGGAGAACACCACTGTTCAATCATACCAGGCTTGTTATTAAACCTTTCTCCAATACATATATGTCATTTTTCACCTTCTGTTTTTCAAATTCATTAATTTTTCTCCATGTCTTAGTTTTAAAACTTCATAAACCACTTACCTTGAATTTAATTATTCCCTCCATGTAAAATGTTTCTTTGGTAACCCTTTCTTGCTTCTGTCTAATTTTTCCTTTCTAGTTAGCTTGTACCAACTACAGAAGTATTCCATAGGAGAACACTTATAACATTTCACAACTTAATATGCGACTTGCACTTTGCTTTACTAGAAATCTTTTTTACTAGAGTCACCCATCCATCCATCCATCCATCCATCCATGCATCCATCCACCCACCTACCCATCCACCCATCTATCCATCCATCCATCCATCCATCCATCCATCAATCCAGTAATTATTAGAAAGCATTGACTCTGTACTGAGAATTTTTCCAAATTTTTGACATATACTGTTAAGGGAAGAATTCCTTGTTTCCATGTAGCACATAATCTAAAAGGAAAGACAGACATTGACCTACGTGTGTTAAAGTGAATGGATAGAAACTGTACAATCTGAAAGAATAGCAGTGAGTCCCTAAAGAGGATGAATGGCAGGGAAACTAGAGGAGACTGGGTAGCTAGGAGAGTTCAGTGGCAAGAGTTCTGAGGTGTAGCATACAGATTCAGGTAGCATAGTAAGCATTACAGACAAAGAAACCAGCATGGGCAAAATCCATTGGTTTTGATCAAAACCTTAAGAAAAAGCTATTATGGCTAAAAGCCAATGAACTGTGAGATTGTATGCAAGAACAGGAGGAAAGACAGATGGGAGCACACATTAAAGGATGACATAAGAAGCTGGGCATCACCACTTTCTAATATGATTCTTAAATCAGAGATGTGTTAATCAAGACAACAAAAGAGGAATCTGCAGAGAGAAATTGAATAGTGAACCCACCAGGAGGTTTTGTGATTAAGGAGATAGCATAAAGCTTTCTTCGCTGAGACAGAAAGAAACTTCTATGCAATGTTTGACAACAGACTTCAAAACTTTAGCAATATTGTTTCATACCATTCCAAAGCAAAGCACACGATAGCGTCTTTTTTGACATCAGTAGCTTTGACACATGTCATTGTCTCGGTGACTGCTATTGCCTGCTTGTCTCACATGCTCTTCACTTCTGACCCCTCATCCTGACACAAATAACCCTCACAGCCACTCCCAAATCAAACAGAACAAAGGACATTTGGATGGAATTTCCAGTCACTGTTTTTCAAGTCCATCTTTCTATTTTCGGTAATATTTTAACTAGCAAGGAGCTTCTTTTCACAGAGATGGCAGCACAAGGAGCCATCCAACATGGCAACAAACTCCAGGGCCATGCCAGTTCATCTTTTCATTTCTTGTTTCCCTAATTAGTACATTTCCCTAATTAATACATTTCTTTTTTGTTTGTGTATTTGTTTGCTTTTTATTGCTATTTATCAATTGTATAAACCAACGGGCTTCATTATGACATTTCATGTGCATATAATATACTTTGGTTTTCATCAATCCCTTATCATAGTCTCCTTTCCCTTCCCCTATCCCCATTCCTCTACTTCTAAGACCTCCTTCTACTTTATTCTTTTTTCTTAAATTATTATTGTTGTATCATACACACACATAAATATGTAAATACAACCTGCTGAATCTATTTGGCGTTGTTCCTATGCATATGTATTTAGGACTGACCATTTAGTATTAGGAGCTTGTCCCTGGAGAAGACTGATATTCTCTCTCTCTCTCTCTCTCTCTCTCTCTCTCTCTCTCTCTCTCTCTCTCTCTCTCCCTCCTCCTCCCTCCCTTTCTCTCTTCCTCTCTTTCTCCCTTTCTTCCTCTCTCCATCTCTCTTTGTATCTCTCTTTCTCTCTGTGTAGTCATTAATCACCTATATCTTTTTCTTTTAAGATTGCTCATCCCTACTGGTATATCAACTGGCACTGACACTTTAAAGGTTCTATTTAGAAAACCATATTGCTGAGATTTTATGGATGTAGCTTCCTTGTCCTATATAGATAACATTGTCTCTCAGCAGACACTCTGGCCCTCTGGATCTTAAATCTTTCCATCTTTTCTTTGTCAATATCCCCTGAGCCTTACCTGTAGGAGTTGTGTCCTACACATATCAACTGAGACTGGACATCCACAGTTATTTATTGTTTGCATTTTGACAAGCTGTGGCTTTCTGTAACAACTTTGTGTCACTTCTATGTGCATTGACACCATACTCTGCGTATCTACACTCCTCCCCCAAAACCTCCATAAAACATTTTTCAGCAGATACTATGACATAGCTCCTAAAATCTCAAGTGGTGGGTGAAATTCAGAAGTGTCCACATTAACAGGGAAATGGTGGAAAAGCCATAGTTTCTCCCATGCCATTTAAACTCATCAAACATCATGTATTTGAGAGATGATATAAGGAACCACTTTGTGTGCTACAGAAATTCTCTACTATCCTTAGCATTGCTTACAGGAAATTTGTAATAATTACTCCAGGAGCTGATAGTTATTAAGCAAAGAATATGTGAGTTAGTCACTGACAAAATTACTAACACTGTAACATTTAATATTTACAGTGATGCATGAGACGCATACTCTGTGTGTGTGATACAGTGTATGTGCTTTTATGTGTACCTATTCATGTGTGTGAGCATATACAAATGCAGACTACAGTATGTGTGGAGTTCACAGGTCAGTCCTCCCATTCTGTCCTGTTTGACATAATATTTTTCTTGACATTGTTTACTGAATATAGCCAGTGTATGAGCCTCTTGAGGGTGGAGGGGTTGTTGCTCCTGAATCTGCCTCTGCCTCCCATCCCATTTCACAATGGAAGTACTGGGATTACAGATGTGTGCTGCTGTTCTCAACTCTGTATGGGTTCTGGAGATGCAAAATCAGGTCCTTGCACTTGCAAGGCAAGTGGTTTACACACATGCCCCTGGCCTTTTTTTGTGTATTCTTATTACCCCCATCTTCCTGCTGATAAAACTGAGTACAAAATGAGAAGGAACTTTCCCAAGATGACAAAGCCACCATATGGTAAAACCAGACCTTAACTTCAGCAATTGGAAAGTGACACCCACATAGAATAAGAAGGTTGCATTTATTCCCATAGAGACAAATGGGAACTTTCAGTGGCACATGAGAAGTCTGCAGCCTAAAGCACAGAGCCCTGGATATCTTATTCTAGAATATCACTCTGTACATGATATTTGCTTGGAACCATGTTCTTCTCACCTGTGATCAGGGAATAAAACAATGTAGCATTAGTAAATCAATGAACATATTATCTTAGTTGTGGTTACTATTGCTGTGATAAAACACCATGGGCAAAGCAACTTGGGGAGGACAGGGTTTATTTCATTCACAGTTCATCATCAAAAGCAGTGAAGGCAGGAACTCAAGCAGGGCAGGAACCTAAAGGCAGGAGTTGATACAGAGGCCATAGAGGGGTGCTGTTTACTGCCTTGCTTCTCATTGCTTGCTCATTCTGTTCTTTTATAAAACCCAGGACCACCGGCCACAATGGGTGGGACCCTCAGGACCCTCCCCATAAAACAATAATTAAGAAAATGTCCCACAGGTTTGCCTACAACCCATTCTTGTGGAGGCATTTTATTCTCCCATACATTTAGCACATGTAAGACCCTGAAAACCATCCCCAGCACCATGAATAAAAGAGAAAATCACAAAGATTTTTGACAAGTATGGTACAAAGCATATCTGCCACAGTAATTGGGAGGCTGAAGGAGTGGGACCAGAAATCTAAGGTCAACCTGGCCTACATAGTGAGACCTTGTCTTGAAATTTCAGAAAATAAAAAACTAAAAGATAAATATGTCCTCTGCTAGCCATTGTCTTATTGAAAACAACAGAAGATGGTTGGAACATTTTCTTAGCTACTACAAGGAACTACATGCACTTAGATTCAACCAAAGAACCTAAGCAGACCCCAAACTTTACCATTTTCTTATACTATGCTGAAGAACTTCATGTAATACATGCCCTTCTTTGGCCTCGTATGCCAAGAATTTTTAAAAATCCATTTTAATGCAAACAAAAAATACCTTGATTTTTAACCAATACATAGAATAAAACTCTGAACTTCCAGAATAATTTCAGTCAGTTTGAGTCCATGTTCTGACATCTAACCAACAGCTATATTTCAATTCTACTAATAAAATATCAAAGTAATAATCCTGGGAAAGGAAGCATTTCCCAGAGAACATTCTAGCAACTGAGCTGCCTGACTGTGAACCCTTGACTTGTATATACCCACGAAGTCTAGGGTAAGAGTCCAAGATTCCTGAGGTGGAACGATGATTTAGATGGTAAAGTGTTGTCTGTGCAAGTAAGAACATTTGAGGTTGATTCCCCCTTAAAAATTAAGTATGATGATATGTGCTTGTAACTGATAATCAACCTAGTCAAATGGGCATGCTCCATGCCAAATGAAGAGACCCTCTTCAGAAAACAAACAAACAAAGAAATGGCGAATGGCACCCGAGGGACAACACCCTTGATTCTCATTTCTCCTAAAACTTTCTCTTATGCATGTACATGAATATGTGCATGTGTGTGCGTGCACACACACACACACACAGACAGAGGCAGAGAGGGAGAGAGACAGAGACTATTCTAAAGGTCCTGTGAAAACTCTTTTGGTGTTAGGTCAGAGATCACTATGGTAAGGAGAGAGTTGAGGTCTGGGGTAATGTCTTAGCCAGGCAGAGAAAGCATATCCCACTTTGGGAACTGAGGAGCACGTTGACACTCTACCAGTCTACACATTAAAATCACCTAAGGAGCATCCTTAAATCATCCCTGTCTTGTTCTCGCCCCTAGGTATTGTTTGTTTATAATCACTACCCCACATTGGCATATGGTCCTCATTTGTAGAACTAGGTTTCTAAAAAGTGCTTTCTTATAAGGATTAATTGGGCCAAATGTGGGATCCAAACACTTCTAAATACTTTTCGATGGCACTAATGTATGAACAGGGAATAACTGAAGGTGCAGAGATGGGAGTATAGAAACGTGGGCTGGACCCGCACCCTTCCTAGAAGCAGAATTACCTTATATTTTTAAAAGTTTTTATGTATAAATATTTCATAAAACATTAAAAGTAATACAAAATAACACTTCCCCTGGCCTGCTGTCTCATGCCTTCAATCCCAGCACAAGGAGGCAGAGACAGGTGAACCTCTGAGTTGGAGGCCAGCCTGACCTGCATGGTGAGACCTCCAGGCCAGTGAGAGATGTACATTAAAACCTTGTATGAAAACTACCCTATTTTCAGAATATAGTATAAATACTAAATCCACCTTCAGCCCGAGTCTTCTCATTTGTAAACTGGGAGTAATAATACTGCCTGTGCAATGTGATCAGGGTAAGGATTAAATAACTTAACACATATGGTAGTTTACAAATTCCTGCCCTGTGCTTCACAAATGTAGCTGTTGTTCTTACCCTAGATGAAGGTGACTGCAGAATCAGGACAGAAGGACAGGAATCACTGGGCTCATTCCAAGGACACAAATCAGTTTGGCTAGAGCCTGGGGGAGTAATAGAGAAAAAATTTACAAAAGCATGTTGGGACCAAATTGCTTTCTTGAGCTCCAGGCTCACACTTAAATTTCAGCAAATGTTCATTAATTGGTCATCTAATAAAACAGTCCCCAAGCAGGTGAGGCAAGCCAGATGTGTATTATACAAAACCAAATTAAATGAGTGGACTGCTCAGAGTTTATTCCAAAATTTGGGCTCTGAAATAAATTTAACCCAAATGTGGAACCAACAGATGTCTATGTGAAAACTTAAAATTAAATCATCAAAGAGCTTTAAAACTGAGAGAAGGAACAGCAGGATCACTAAGTCTTGGTACTCAGCGGAGCAGGGATGCCTCCCTGGGATGCCTTGTATCCTCTTGGTAGATAGAGTCAGCTTCCAGTTTGTTGTCAGGATCTCTGTACACTTTATTAGGAAACCACACATGATGTTACAAATTGTACCTCTTCCTTTCATTCTTCTTTCAAAAACACTTCAAACAAATTAGAAGTCCCTTACAAAGTAAAGAGAAATCCATTCTAGATAAGAAACCAGGGTGCAGAGGAGCAAAAGCAGTGAGCTGTTCTGGAAGCCCGAGGGAAGCTAACACACCAAGAGGAGGCTGTAGGAGCCTGTGTAAACCTACAGCATGCAAATTCCATGCTAAAGCCTGCCAACAGGCAGTGGTGAGTGGAAAATAAGATTTATTGCAACAGTGAGAGAATTCCACGATTAACCAAGACAGCTGATTGGGTAAGGAACAGCTGTTCCTGGCAGAGTCCTAGACAGCACGATAGTTCTGGGTTTGGGAAAAGAGCATCCTGAACGTATCAGTTAGATTTCAAGTTGCTATGACAAAAGCAACTTAGGGATAATAAAGCTGTGAGGATGCAGTTCCTTATGGCAGGTAAGCCATGGTGGCTGGAGTTTGAGGTAGCTGGTCCCACTGTACCCAGAGTCAGGAAGCTCAGGGAGAAACAAGCACTGTAGCTGGGAGTTCATGTTCTCTTTTTCATTCAGTCTGGGATGGTACCCATGGCATAATACCATCTGCACTCAGGCTACATCTTCCTACCTTAATTAACACAATCTAGAAACTCTCTCTGAGACAGCCCAAGAGGTTTGTCCCCTGTGTGATTTTCGATCCGGTCATTTTAACAATCAGTATTAACCAGCACACCCTGTGAACAGTGTTACTCTCATCACTGCCCAAGACTCCAGAAGTCTGCCCAAAGTGACCACTTAGATTGCCCATCACTTTCCCAAATCACTACCTGGTAGGGACCACATCTCTAATGCTTGAGATTGTGGTGGACATTTCCCATCCAGACCAGTCCACATTTCATTGCTGAAAAGTCCCACCTCATTTCAAAAGGCATTAAAAATAAGGCAGATTTTTTGGGTCATTTTTGTTGTGGTGGTGGTGGTGTGGGTAGTGGGGGTGGTGGTGATGTGTGTGTGTGTGTGTGTGTGTGTGTGTGTGTGTGTGTGTGTGTTGTCCTCTATTGTGAAGTGAGAGCATTCTGCTCTAGGCAGCACTGTTTGTCTTTTCTACAGCTTTCCTTTCCAGCCACCAACATCTATATCAACTCTCTTCCCATACAAAACATAGTCTCCATGTCCTTACAAAAAGGCAACCCAAAAGCTTAGTGTTTAGTTGCTCCAAAGCTCCCTAAGATATCCAGGGTCTAAACGTCAGATGTAGAGTGAGACTTCCTCATAACTGGGATGCCGTAATAATTGAAGCCTGGGGTATGTTCTTACCCAATCCCCACACATCAAATTCATAAGAACAGAGAAGAATAATTACAATGAAGAAAACCAAACACAGGAAAAACCACCTTCAGTGGGAGAAGAAAGGGGAAGACTGCCATTCCCTAAGGATTTGTAATCCTACCCAGTGGTCATTGCTCTGTTACCTGCCCTGGTTGCTGAAAGGCATGCTCTGGTCCGTCATGCCTCTATAATACTAATTCTGCCTTGTGGTGGTTTTCTCATCCTTATCTTTCTGTGACATGTGTTATTTGCATTTACATAATGTTATTGCCTGAGAAAAGTCAAGTGACTTTACCTAATGGTAGGAAGCCTGAGAAATGGAGTATTTGGCTGGGCTTTCCATGACAACAGTAGATCATGAAAGAGAGTGCATCTGTGGGGCAGAGCTGACCATTGTACTGTGGCTTCCCAAAACTATTTTCAGGAATATGTACATGCATATAAAAAGCCAGGACTCTTAGCTCTTCCTTTAACTTGATGAAGATGGAACTCTCTTCTTTTGCCATTTCTAATCTCTGTAATGTCAGGCACTCCTCTACCCATTCTCACCATCACATGTTCTTAGCTGTAATATATTGATAGCACTATTCATTCCATAGACTGAGTTTGTTAAGGTTATATATATATATATGGAACTAAGGTAGGATGAGTAAGAAGAAAAAGAGGAAAAGGAAGAGAAGAAACTAGAGAGAGCAGAGAGGTAGGAGGATGAAGAGCCACGTAGGTTAGCTAATTGGGAAACACCTTTTATTATGTGGGCATCTTGTTATTGAGCATTACCAAACATATAAAGCCTTGGATTAATTTTTAAGCATTAGAGTTTCATTTCCTACTGGGCCCGCATGGATGGCAGGATGGTCTGGGAGCAGCCCAGCTTTGTGGAGACAGCATGAAAGATTGGCAGAGCCATCTCCAACACTGACATCTTGTGAGGGGCAGGGCTGGTGTCTCTGACCACCTGAGCAGATGACCTGAGCTGAGCAGTGGTGATACACTGCCTCTGCTTGTGGTCGCAGGCCTAGGCTAGTCAGGAACATGGTGGCTGATTAAGAAAAGCCAGATTGAATGCTGCCGTTTTAAGTATCTCCTGCAATATACGTGTGTGTGTGTGTGTGTGTGTGTGTGTGTGTGTGTTTTACCAACAGTGGTCCAATAATCAAAGAAAGAGTGAAACATTATTTTGATGTCTATAGTTCATATTTATGTTTAGTTCTTGTTATAGCCCAAGGATATTATACCCGAGACTTGCAGAGCTAATGATTGCACCTCTGAGTCATTTCATAATTTATAAGCCATATACTTGGAGAGCCACTAGCTGACTTACTGTAACTTCTGCTTAACAGATTATATAGTGCCTTTTCTATTTATGCTATTTTTAGTTTTGCATTTTTGAGAATGTCAAATGTTTCAATCCAGTTGAGGGAAAATCTGATTCTGAACTCTGTGATCCAGATGTGCATAGCTATGAAGCTGTGCATCCTTCTAGAAGCCAGCACTGAGGAAGTATCTCCTTTGTGAGGTGACTGTCTCAGTCAATAAATGAACAAGTGCTCCATGCCTTGAAGTAAGAGCAAACTAATTTTCTCTGAGGAATTCTCCATGGATACTTTATATCAAGAAAATGCATAAAGACTCTTATATTCATTGAAACTAACATATGCCATAATAGCATCTGAAATGGGGTCTTTCTGTCAACTGAGTGCAAGCAAGTTCTTCTCTGTTTGGATCATAGTCATGGTCCCTTGACCCAAAAGAATGACCTTCAAAATTATATGCACCAAGATTTCCTAGAAAGCTGCTTAAAACATACCTTATACAGGAATTGGGAGCTAGACCTGAGATTTCAGGGCAAAGAACCCCCTGGCATCTATAACTCTTTGGTACTCCCACCAGCAAAACAAACATGAAAGACATGCAGACAATTCAAGTACCCCTTGGGAAATTCAGAGACCTTCAGTGAAGTAAGCACTGGCACACTTTTTAAGCAGGTTCCTATGTATACACACTCAATTGTTCTACTGATATTTTATATAAATAATGTTTTATTAGTATCCAGCTATACTCATTTATTTATTCATTTTCTATGTCTTCTTTTGCAGTAAATCACATGCATGCACACACACACACACACACACACACACACACACACACACACACACAAATGGTTAACGTGAAGGCCATAAGCCTGGAAGGCCAAAAATGTTTGCTTTGTAGAAAATGTTTGTAGAAAAATTTTGGCCAAAGAAAAGATATGTGGGTGAAAAGAAGAGAAAGGCCCAGCCTCTCTGCTCTCCTCTGACCCTTCTGTATAGGTCCTTTATTGCCTTGAATTTGGGATCCTCTACAAGCCCATAAGGGGCACATTTAATTATAAAGACAAATCATTTATATATGCTTGTCACTAAAGTCTGAAAATGAAAGGGGATTGAATTACACACTTCAGTACCCAATGTCTACTATACAGATAGAAAACTTATGTCCAAAAAGGAATCACAAAGTCAGCTTTCATGGCAACCCAATTCCTCCTGGGGAAAAAAAAAACAGTGGCTAACCTCTCCCTCTGAGGTGGCAGAGGCATCCTCCATCAGTGTGATGAATGGTTCACTGTCATGTCCTGTTAATTGGACACACATGCTCATTTGCATCTGAAGTACAATAAGTAGAATCATATGTCTGTTACACAGAACCCAATAATCTGAATACAATTGTTCCTTAATGAGGTTGTCTGGAGTGGAATGAAGCAGTCAGCAGGGAGAGCTCCATATCACTCTGGTGGCTTTTTAGCTTTGTAACAAAGATTTAGCACAGGGGCATCAATGTTCTGTCTGCAGCATTCTGTGTCTGTGTGACAGCAAAGGTTGAAGAATCAGATTTTCTCTGGCGTGCTGCATCATTTTCTGTCACTAGAAGAAGTGTTAAAAGGATGCGAGTGGCACTAGAATGGTACAACATAGTTAAAAGGTGATTCAAAGCAAGGCAACCAGATGAATGATTGTGTTAATTGCAGCATTTACTTTCCTCAGCTCCAACATTGATTACAGCACAGTTGTGGGATTAGTGGGTAGCATTCTGTTCTATGGTAAAAGACTCTGATATTTAGAATGTTAAAGAACTTGCTGAAGACCATTCTACCAGGTGATTGATAACATGAGGTAACACGAGAAGGTGACTGCTTCCCTCTGCCCACTGTCAATTTCCTCTCCTATAATTTCTAGACATGTCACTAGTTCCAACTTTTTGTAAAAAATACACGTACCCCCTTATCTATAAACACTGCTTCCAACACTTTAATTTCTGTAGACAATTAATGAGCCAAAAGTTTTTTTTTCAGAAATGTAGACAAGATGTAGATAAGTATAGACAATGGCTGCAAAGTTTTAAAGGATTTGCCAAGTTTCCATAGAGAAGTATAACTTAGAATCATAGAGAAGCATTCCCAAGCCCATAAATTGAATAATGCTAATAATTTACTCTCCAATAATTTCTATCACTAAGTCAGCTCTAGGCATTTGTTAATGGTTGTAATGCTGTGTGGTGTAGATTCTGCCTTAGAATGACAAGCACTGTAGATAATAATCACAAAAATGGGCATAGCCTTAGAATGATAAGCACTGTAGATAATAATCACAAGAATGGGCATAGACAACATGACTTGCAAGCTAGAACTCTACACACTATAAGTATATTGACTTGGCCCATCCACAACCATCTCTTAAGCCAAAGGAGAGGGCAAAGGTACTGGGATTAAATGCCTAACCCAATGGACCATGTCATGTTACTAAGAAGTACCACAGAGTGATAAACCAGGAGAGCCTCGTCTAAATGTGGCAAGGGTGGGATTCTGCAGTGGAGATCAGAGGGTGCAGAGTAGACATCTCCACCACTGTATGGGTCTCCTGGGGGAGGAAATCAAATAAGGAGCAAGTCTCCAAGCTTCTTCATCTGTTTTGTATCTTAAAGCCCAAACCAAGTAATATAAGTCCCCAAATTCCTTTCCAGGACCATGCCTCTTAAAGGTTCAAGAAATACACAGGGCAACTAAGACAATATTAAAATCCAGTTCTCAAAACATTTAAGATATTTATTTGTGAGTGTGATCAATATGTGCCATCTTTACGGAGTAACTAGCTAATTCTACCCTTGAGTCTCACAGCAGTCGTAGCTTATAAATAATGAAGAACATCAACAATATTTCAGTGAATCCACCTTGTTTGTGGGATTCTATGAAAATCTTTGTGGTTTAAGCATGTGCTAACTATAGCTACCATGGAATCTGGTGTTTTGAGGCTGCCTAACATAATTTGAAAGAGGGTGCTAAGTTAGAGTTGGCAGCTAATGAAAAGAAATGCATTATATTTTACCTGCAAAAGAATTAGATTGCACTAAACATGGCTTCTATGTTGCCAAAGGAAAGTTAGGCAGTGAAGTGAAAATAGAAGTCTCAGCAACTTTGTATTTACATAGCCTGAATGAAACCACCCAGAATAATCTGCAAGCTCCTCTTCATCCTGAGAGGACTTGAAGATGATTAGGTGAATAGTCACATGTCATGAGACAAGATACCTGCTGCTCACATTAATCAAGATGTTTAAAGCACACTCCTGTTTCTCAGCTGCTCAATGTGTGTCCACTCCAGAATGTCTTTCATGCTAGGGTACAAACACAAGTAAGATAGACCTTTACTTGCAAGGAACTCAAATTTACTGTGAACAAACAACAGTCCATTTCCATTATTAAATAAAGAACAGAAATGGCGAGAGGGAGGAGTGAGTTCTTGTAGGGGATGATCCACAAAGCCAGAAGATAGTTATGAATGAAAGAGGTATTGATGCTCCAACTGTAAGAATATTATAAAAATAATACAGAAGTAAGCTGTGGACTTAGGCATATGTGAAATGGCACCTCATTTTTACTAGAAGACCAAGTGCTAGAGAAGAATCAGAGGTGATTATTTTGTTTTATTTTGACAATAGAAGGGAGGTGGAGTGGACAGAATCTGAAAGGTCTTACCATTCATGTTTAGAATATTGAACAATATTTTGCAGGAGAGTGACACATGTTTTTGAATACAGCCTTTAGATGTTTATCATTTATGTTTTATAATAGAATCAAAAATTGAACTTGTGGAAAAAATCTTGCTTACATGTATATTTTGCAACAATATTAAATCTCATTTACTCTTCTCATATCTAAGTCATCAGGAGACTTCTCCCCCTCCAAGAAAACTAATAACTGAATTTTCATGGCAAAGGCCATCCACTGGCTATAGCTAAGTAAGGATGTCTGATTTCACACATAGTTTCCTAGAGACCAGGATTCTTTTATTTTTCTATTTCTTTACCAACACAGAGCCCCACTGTTATAACCATTTATTATCAGAGTTATAGAACATTTTTGTATAGTACATAACTATTCTTAGTACTCAAAATTAGGCCAAAGGTGGGAAAATAAAATCCCAAAAGTTCTATGTGTTTTTAGAAAAATAGAAGACACCATATTTACTTTCTTGCTGATAAGAACTCTAGCTACTCATGTTTCTTTTGCATTGAGGCTAAGAGAGTCAGGAGGGGTCCCCTGCTTCCTAGTTTTTTTCTTGGAGGGCGCTACCATGGGGATTGAGGAAGAAAAGACCGATTTGTAGTAAGGAAGATGCCCTTTGGGAGAACAGGTGAAACTGGAAGTAAACTCAGGATAATTGTAGTTATCAATGTTAAACAGAAAGTTAAGGATGTGAGTGTCAAACCAGCAGATGTGTTTGGGTTAAAGGTTTGGGATTAAATAACCAGCCTTAGTCAGTTGATAGGTAAGGTCTTGGGAATGAATCCCATCTCTCAGTGAGCCTGAAGTTTATAAACTCTCATAGACAAATGCCTAGACAACAGCACATTAATCCAAGAAAATGGAACTGAAAAAAAAAAAAAAAGAGTAACCAAATAAGAGTGAAGTGAATCCAGATGTGTAGGTAGTGTAAAAGATAAATAAATGGATTTCTAAGAAGCATCAAGTATGGTTAAGTGATGGAGAATGTGAGGCTCACTATTTGGAAATTTGAATTCCCTCTTTAGCATTGATTACTTTCAATGGAGCTATAGGACAATGCCAGAAAATAATAATGATCATGTAACCCTTCCAACATTCTAGACACAATCCTATGCCCTATATATTTTACTCTCTTTAATAGAACAATCTGGTTGCAGACCAGTCTGGTCAGTCCTGTCTGCATCTGTCCCAACCCCTAAGCTTAAGTGTCAGTTGCATATCCTGTGTGCCAGTCCAGTCTGGCCAGCTTGACCTACTTTAGTCCACTTGCACCACATCCAACCACCAGCCCTTGTATGGAGCATTCATCCTGTGCCCAGATCCAATTTGAAAAGTGTAACTCTCACCCCTCATCATAGAAGCCTCTTCTTGTAGCAGACAGGGACCATTCCCGGAAACCACAGCTGCTAAAACTTCTAAGAACAACTTACTATGGCGTTCTCAGCCCCAACAGATACGTTTACAATCCAAGTCCAGAGACTATGGGTAAAGCTCAGGTATCATCAAGGAAGGAAGAACAGAAAGATTGTAAGAGCACAGAAGACAAGATGAAGACTTACAAATAATCATTGGCTACTAAAATAAGAGGGTTGTTTGTTAGTCTTTTGGTTGTCCAGTCTCAAGTTATCAATCCTAGAGACATGTGCAGATATACACATATGAACAACAGCGTATATATGAACTAAGTAAACTCAGTTCCAGGGAATCCAAGTACTGTAATGCATGTGTTGTATTCCTACACATCCAGGAAAAACACTCATACACATAAAATAAAAAAATAAATATTTTAAAAACTTCACAGATATAATAGGACCACTGGTGGCTCAAGCTTAGGAATAATATGTGTTATGGTAATAAGACAGGCTCAGTGGAAGTTTACTATCAAGATTTTCTTAGACATACATGGTCTTGACAGAGAAGGAATCTGAGTGATGGGTGATCTGGTGGTTCCTTCCCAGAACACACAAGAAGACCTATGAGTGAGATGAAGGGGCCAAGAATGATGAAGGTCTGAAGGTCCTGGAGGGATGTAAGGATATTGCCAGAAGTCTTTTAACTTTAAGGTGTGCAGTAACCTCTTTTTATCTACTGTTAATTCAGCATGACATCTTCTCTAATCCTTTCTCAACCGTAAAAGGCATTTTAAACTTGAAACTCTTATTTAGCCCCCAAACATATCTATTTAACACCAAGAAAGTTTCCCACAGTTTATGATGAGCAGATTCATGAATGCTATGCCAGGACCAAAACTTGGGGTAAGTATGCTGTGGTCAAAGAGGACCTTTTTGTCTTGCATCAGGGAGACATTCCCAGGCATGTGTGAAATTGATTGTAAGTCACTCGTGTTGTTTTCTGGATATTAGACATGCTCATTTAACATATTTAATGTGTTTCTGACATTTACAAAGTGTCTAGCAAGCTTCGGACAATCATTACTTGAAGCATTTTATTGAAAGTCCCCCTGAGTAGTTCCTAAACACTGCATTCTGTTTCAATCGATGCTGAGTATCCCTGAAGAGGGAATTGTAAATGTTGAATACTGTAGCTGTCAATCATGAGCTCACATATTTCTTGTTTGAATGATGATATATTTTCATCTGAAACAGTACACATATCTAGCTGTTCGTTTCCCCTCCCTCTGGCTGCTATGGCAATGCGTTATTTCACTAAGACTGGGAGAGAAATGGATTAATCTCTTGAGACAAGAGCATTTCTGACCTTGAGCACCGGCAGACTCAAGGCTTTTGAGTTCTTTGAAGAATGATGGGGTTTGAGTGGGTCAGATGTAGTGTCCCAAACACTCTGTCTTGACAAAGGAGCCATTGCAGAGTCCTTTGCCTTTCTGCAATTTGTGCTGGGGATTGACAGGCCCTACATTAAGATGGGCGAATGTGTGCAATCTGAAAATGCAGCATGTTTCAGAAATGACAGGAAGGGTGCACATTAGAAAGGCAAGTCCTCTTGGTGCCACACACAGTTGCTCTCTTTCTCTGATCAAAATGCAAACTGTAGCTCTGTTCTCGGCAACTCCAGTGCCTTCCATATCCACAGGAGAAGGATGAGCCCGAACCAGCAGGTGAGTGGGGTGTGGAGTGGCAACAGACATGGTAGGTGCGGTGCAGAATGCCAAGATGAATCTCGTGGTCATTAATTCCATTTGATCGAGTATCTGTGAAGAATGTCAATTCCATCTAATGAGGAAATGTGCAACAAAGCCATTTGGCAATGGGCAGCAAACTTTGTGTAAGCATCTGGCATAGGAATAATTTGACAAACAGCAATATGTCAAATTTGTGCTTGATAATTTTTAAGCTACTATTTGTCAGGCTTGATACTCATTATTCCTGGGATGTTGATCACCAATATCATGATACAAATGACAGTTAACTACAAGGGCACTGTTGTGGCCAAAGCATTACCATTCTCCACAGACCTCCATGTGCTTACTATGTATTGACAGAAACACGAGTGGCTCTCTATGACCTCTTGCCTTGGCACCCTGGAACTTAGTCCTTGGGAACTGCTTGGTAAATATGGTAAATAACGTCTTAATCAGAAGGACTGAAATGAGAAATGAACTCTTCACACATCGCTTAGGAGAGCCGTTGACAGGCATTCTCCACCAATAGGATCCACGAAAATGTAGAACAAAATAGCAGCTGTGGTGTTAAAGGAACAGTCAGTAACTTCAAAACGTGTGGCAGGTGTCAGCTAGTCAGCTGACTAGTCAATTAAGCAAGAATAAAGGCAGCTCTGTAAGGCTGTCCCACTCTATCTGTAAGAAACAGAACCAATACATGTCATCTGTGTCTTTAAACATTGCCTGTTCTACCCATATATGAACTGTCTGTACTGTCACTTGGTTCTAAACACCTTGATCCCTCTCTTCACCCACCCCTCAGTTGTTCCCAGTGGTCTTAATGTCTTTCTTGCTGTCTTTGAACTCAAGGTCAGCTATTTCAAACATCCTTATTGCTGAGCCTTGATCTCTGAAGCCAGCTGCTATGTCCATTCACTGCGTTCCATTGTTGAAACCCAGACACAGGTTAATAGAGACATTGAAGTCCTTTTCTGAGCTTCTGAAAGGACTTGAGGATCTTGAGCAGTTTGGGCCCTGTTCTATCCACCCTTACCTGTGCTTAGTGACAGTGTTTTGTTATTGTTGATGCCAGTCCATAGCAACTACTATTTCAGACTGCTGCTTTGCTTCATACTTCCCCACGACTACCCCTGTGTACAGCTTCAGTAGAGTTTGTAAGCAATTGCTAAGATCTTATCCACAAAGCTGAGAAAGAAGGATTGAGAATTCAAGAAGTCAAAGCTAGCCTAGGTAGGCTACCTGGTGAGATTTTTGTGTGAAAATGAGAGTGGAGGAGGGAGAAGGAGGGGACATACAGGCAGTGCAAATAACAGAAAAAAATGGAGACAGAGAAAGAGAGAGACAGAGAGAGGGTAGGGAGGGAGAGGAATACACACACACACACACACACACACACACACACACACACACACAAAGGGCACTCAAGAATTGTTGCATAACCAATCTAAACTTATCTCTGACTAGCTTACAGATAAATGAGACTCAGACTATGATTATTTTATTTGAGTTTGATAATTACTGAAGAGTAACCCCTAATCTACTCTTCTAACTACTGACTTGCCTACCTTCCCAGCTGTGTACCTCAGATACTTGCTGTTAGATACTTGGTGTTTCTCCTGGAACAACACCATCAGAACTACCTGTTTATGATCCATCTCCCCTCACTGTGGCCCCTCCCTTCCCCTACCCTCCCTTCTCCTCTCCTCCAGTTCCTCCTCCTTCCTTCCTGGTCTCTCTCTTCTCCACTCCCAACTGGATAACTCAACCCCTCCCTCCCACACACCTCTAATCCCTCCAGTAATTGACTGTAGCCAGTTTTACTTAATTGGTAGTTTTAAATCAAGGAACAAGGTTTGCACAACAAAAGCTTGTCAAGCTTGTTCACTCATAGGCCTAGACCTTCAGGTACAGAATTTAGCATTCCAGTACATAGTAACAGACCAAAAGAATGTTTACCTAAAAGCTGTATCCCTAATGCTGATTCCAGATTCAGAAGGCTGAGATGAAAGCTGGGAATATGTAACTGTTTTCTTTGTATTCATTTATTTTTAATTGACAAAAGTTATTTGTTATTTATCATCTACAGCATGCTGTTTAGAAATATGTATGTGTGGTAGAATGGTTAAATGTAGCTAATTAACCTCACAAATTTAAAGATTTGGAGGAGGTGCAAAAGCAACTGATTAATGATTTTTAAGAATGCAATATATTCTTATTAACACAGTTGCCATATTGTAACATAGATCTCTTGAACTTATTCTTTAGATCTCATGGAAATTGTGCATACTTTGATTATATTGTCACTTAGCCTATGGTAACCATCATGCTGCTTCCATATCTACATATTTATGGCTATTTTAGAATGCACATAGCAGTGAGACACAAAATCTTGCAAAACCTAGATTTTTTTAATTACATCAATATTATTGCTTATTATAAGTCTTTTTTGTTGTTCACATTTTCGGTAGTTCTGATGGTGTTGTTCCAGGGACCATGCTTCTAAACAGTTTACTCTGTTGCTTATAGATCAGGAGAGGCAGATTAAAAACATTTAACCACATGGTCTCATTGTACTACTGTTGCAGCCTGAGCTGCCCCACGTTGAACACTAAAAATGTCTAAGACCTCTCTGCCCCACGTTTGGGGGCCAAAATGTCTCAGACCACTCTGTCAATGTTGGAACCCACACTGCCAAAAGCCTTGGGGGTTAAATTGTTAGAGCCTGCACTGCTCCAAACTGCTCCAGTCTGAGGGTCGGGGTTCAGCAAGAGAGAGAGTGAGGATGGATGCAAAGAATGGAGACCAGACAGAGTGTGATTCAATCCCGTGTATTCTTCAGTCTCTCTTCCTAGTCCAAGTCCTAAGTCTTGAGTTCCTAGTCCCTAGTTCCTAGTCCCTAGTGCCTCTAAGTTCCAAGTTTCTTCTTCCAAGTACTAAGTGGCTAATGTCTAATTCCAAGTTCTTCCTCCAAGTGCCAAGTGCCTAATACCTAATGCCTAATAACTAACTGACTTCTTCTGTCTGCTTCTCGCCTTTTATATGTCTCACTTCTAAGGCACGCCTTTAAGTCATGCCCTTAAGTCATGCCCTTAGGTTTTATCTTTAAATCTGATCTCTAAGTCATGCCCTTAAGTCACACACCTTTAAGTCTCACACACCCAAGGGAAAATCCTGGGTATCTAAAACAAGATGTTATCAGAGTGTGCTCAGCTGTTGTAGGCTATTATAATCAAGTCTATTATCAGGGTATATGGCTCAAGATGGCTGCAAGGATGAGAGCCGCCTTCTGTTGGCTCCCCACATACTACTACAGAATATGTTATGAATTAGAACATGAACAATTGATAAGCCAAAACTATAACTTGTTTTTCCAAGGTCTACTTACTGGTCCAGTGTTGTGTTATCTCTAAAAGGATTTGGGAAAATTAAATCATCTCTCTAAAGCAATTAGGTCAGGATTAGATGTAGCTCAGTGATATGAGACTTACCCAGAAAACCTATAGTCCTCAGTTCAATCCCAGTATCAAAATAAAAACCATAATTCTGCAGTAAACCCAGATTTTTTAATTACACCAATATTATTGCTTATTATAAGTCTTTTATAATCACTGATCTCATCTTAGTTTAATTTTGATAAGTCAGTTGTACCTACAAGGTCATCCCTTTCTTTTAGATTTAAAAATTAAGTGATATATGTTTTTAGTGTGTTTTTGAGATTTCATTTCTGAATTTCATTGATACCTGTGGCAATGTTTCTTTTTCAGCTATAATTATATTACTTTGCATTCTCTCTCTCTCTCTCTCTCTCTCTCTCTCTCTCTCTCTCTCTCTCTCCTTCCTTCTTCCTCCCTCTCTCCCTCCTTCTTTTGGCTAATTTGACTGAGGATTTGTCTATCTTGTCATTTTCTTGAAGAACCAATTATTTGTTTCATAAATACTTTTGTGCTTTTTCTAGAGTTTGGATGTAGGATTCTGATTTTTAGAGGATCTGTAGACTGCAAGAGTAGTCTTGAAAAGAAAGAAAGAAAGAAAGAAAGAAAGAAAGAAAGAAAGAGAAAGAGAGAGAAAGAAGGAAAGAAGGAAGGAAGGAAGGAAGGAAGGAAAGAAAGAAAGAAAGAAAGAAAGAAAGAAAGAAAGAAAGAAAGAAAGAAAGAAATTAAGTCAAGACAACTGTTAAAATGTCTCTGGATGCTTTCCACAGCCCACCCCCCCCCCCCGAAACCCAACATCTGAAGGCCACTTTGAAAAGCTTAAGCAACAATCTTACATGAGTGGAATAAAGATGTCTTTTACTTCCTTTTTTCCTGTATAACCTACTCCTAAAGAATACAGGCAATCTAAGCATTACTTTCTTTTACATAGTAACATCTTTGAAATTTCCCTGGAAAACAGATTTGTTTTCTGGAGGTTTGTAAAGCAACTTCTTTAGAATCAGCTGTTGTAAAAGAGAAGGGCAGACATGGGTGTCATGCTAAGAAACAGTTACAATCCATGGATAAAGTGGGGACAATTCTTCTCATAGGCAATAGTCCAGGACATTCTTTTATCATGTTTTGTGGTCATGAAATATAAGTTTCCCCCTGAGCATGGGTATGACTTTACAAAATGTAACTCAGGATCATTCCCAGTGAGCCAGTGCAGGAGCTAGGAAAATAAACATGAGTCCTAAGAGAAAGCAAAACCATTGCACACACGGCATGGACAAAGATCCTAGTCTGTGAGCTAGCAAGCAACTTTCTTTAAGAAGAAAAGAAGCAGACAGGTTAAGAAAATGAAATTATTTAAAAAGCATTGGAAATTTCTGGTTTTGCTTGATTTTTCAAGTTCAAAAATTTAAGTCTATAATGAAATAAAGAAATTCACACAAGGGCTAAGTCCAAAAGCAAGGAATTTCATTCATTTGTTATTTTAATAGATAGGGAGAAGTAAGCAATGCTTCCAACTTGAATCTTTCATTTTTGCAAAATACACATTCTGAGAATTGAGTAAATGTAACTAAATCCTGGTTCAAGCACAGAATCAAATGAGACTAGTACTGGTTTTATGGGAGTTGAATGAATGTGTTTGCAGTTGATAGAAAGCATTATCTCATCTTTGAAATGAGTAATAAGATCGATACAAAGAAATCTCATTTCTGTTTTTTCCTAATTCCCCATTTGCCCATAGAAAACACTCATCTTAAGATGTTCATAAAATGACATTGTCCCCAGTGAAATCAAAGCAATACATAAATAGAGATAAAGTCTTCATGCAGCATTCACAGATACCTGCAGTTCTGGAAAACCTTAATTAAGATGCTACATTCATTACCCTTGAACTTGACTGTGGTTTTGGTATGCTTTCCTTTGTCCAGATTGGCACAGTAATTGACATCTGCCTTGTTACATAGGCAGATCAGAAGGAAATCTTTGAGAGATTGCCACCTCCTCTGAAAGAGTGGTGGCTTTATTGTCCACCCAGTCTCCCAATGAGCATAAGAAATAAGCATAAAGATAGTTTTTTGTTCTTGTTTTGTTTGGTCTCTGTAAGAAATAAAGACTGAGGCTTTTTTAAAAGTCACCCATTCTCTCTATAACAAATTTATCTAGCTGAGAATCCATTTGTGAAGTTTAGGGATATATATAAGGGACAAAGTTTATGTTGCCAAATCTCGATATGACAGCTTCTGAAGGGATGCTCTAAGCATCCCCTCCCATCCCCAAGGTCTGCTGACCACAGTCTTCTATTCCTTCATGGAAGGTGTCTCCAAGGATTTTATCTTTCTTCTCAGCACACAGTCTGTGGGGCGAGCTCCTTAATGAGTAAAGGGAGATTTTGAAATATCGTCACTTATGTCCAAGGAAAAGACAGACTTTTAGTGTTATACAGAGCAAAGTTTGTCCAGGGTACATGATAAGCACCTTACTAGAAGTGGTTGAGTTGTACTCTTGGGTATTACATTTGGTAATAATCTGTATCTATCTGTGACATTTACCTCCTCATTTGTATATTCAAGACTCCAAAGCTCTGTTTGCACCTTCCCTGCAGTGGAACTAAAAGCAGAATGAATGTTTACCCAGACATCTTTGATACAAAAACGCAGGTCCAGGAGTAGCTTCTTGACATATGTTGCTGCCCCCAGTCCTGCTCCTACCATGGACTCTGATGCATAGACATGGGCTGGTACCCAATAAAGCACACTCCCAGAGTTTGACCAGAAACTGTTTCTTGCTTGTCTGGGACCCATGCCTGCAGAAGCACTGTACTAGAAATTTTTTATAGCAATGATAATCATATCATTTCAACAAATTAAAGAATATTTTAATTAGAAACACATCTCAAATAATAGTTCTCTGTAGCCCAAGGTATAAATAAAAATAAACACCTTTTAGAGTCCAGCACAGGGACAGCCACAAGTACAAATAACCTAGCTCCAATCTTCTAAACTTCTGCTGCATTTTATATTCTATAAAGTCCGTAGAACGATAGCTTATTTTTCTCTTTTGAATGGGTGCATTTATTAAGTATACAGCAGGCAAAAGTGAATGAACAGGTAACGACTAGTGGATAGAAGCAGCAAAGAGAGCACAAAGCATCAACAAATGAGGAGTTTGTGGTCTGCAGCAGAGATGACTGGAAGAGCCAGGTTGATAGAGCCAACAAAGGCACCACCATCAAGCTGGAGATTCACAAACATTCAGGGAAATCAACCAGAGAGGATGAGGCAGTCAGCTGGAGTTTCCTACTGAGAACTCCCTATTGCTCTCTCTACAGATGAACTTGCCATTTCCTGATCCTATCTCAGATACTTTTATACTGCAGGATAAGCAAGAGTAATCTGTATTGGAACTAGCTTGCTTTCTAGCTGCTCCCAGGGATGCAGTGTTTTAAATCCTGAGCCGTTACACTGTTTGCCTTTCTCTCAGACACGAGATTGGGGAAACAGTCTAGGTTGGAAAATACTTTCAAATGCTTGCGTGTGAAGTGCAGGGTTCCTTACTTTCAGAGTCTGCTTTTATTCATCTTAAACACATCATATTTAGCACTATAATGCAGATGTATATGTATATATAATGTATATGTGCACATCCATCCCATTCAATGGTTTCTAGCTTTTCCTGTCATCCACTGCTAAATCTCCTAGCTTACTGGGAATGAATACGTGAAGAGCAATTGAAGCTTTGATTGCTGTAGTCCTTCCATAACTACAACCACCATGGGTTTTGTGGACAATATAATGGTAGACAGAGCACGATCTTCCAACAACATATTCTCCTAATGTCAGTAGGAATGAAAATGGATGGCAGTTACAGTGATCTGGTCTTAAGATGGAGACAAAAAGCCTTTCTTCCCCTGGCGTGGTTCCTTCCATCTATGCTGCCCTATGTCTCTGCATGCATCTATCCCTGTCTACCTTCACTTACCTCTGGTTCTCTTCTCAGTTTATGCTCAGCTTTCTCGGTTGCCTTTGGCTGTTCTTTTTCACAGTGTCTGAGTTTTCCTTGAGTTTGTACATAAAAGCACCGACAAAATACATGTGGACATAATCAGAATGAGGCTGGTAGAGGCCGAGAGGATGAAATCCATGTGAACCAAGCTTGGGGACACAAGAGCACTTGGGAGGACCAAACACAGAGACCAAGCCTGATAATGTGTTGTGTATGAACAGCCAAAAGTGGGTGGGTGAGCATCTGCTATTGGCGATTCATATGCAACATATTATCACCTTTGAAGAAAATCAATTGCTCCTAGAACAATTAATTGCCAAGACATTGGAGAGAATGTGAAAGCCAGGAACATTTTCTGTGCAGTAGCAGTAAATGGTAAATCCTTGATAAGACAGAATATATTTGTATTATTATAAGTTACATTACTGAAGACCCTGAAAAAATTCTGAAGTAGAATAACATGTAAAAGTAAGAGAGAACAAAGCTTACTTTACATTTTTCTGTATCTTTAAATAATTATAAGTATATGTCTGCATGAATTTAGAGAAAATAAAAGTTAAGTCTAACCAATATATAACCTATCCTAGGTATCCTAGGTAGATTTTGCAGGAAGAAGTGTTTTATTTACTTCTATCTAATTATCATGAGTATGATCTGATATCTTACCATGAGAAAGCCCGTTGGCACAAAGTAAACTGAGAAAGCCTTTGTGGTGTCCTAATCCACTCAAGTTGTATGTTAAATGATACTTTGCAGATTAAATCATAACACAGGTAGGTCCTCAGTCACTGTCAAGCAAAATGAATGCCCAGGACACATACATATTTTTAGCACTTTTTGAGAGGAAAATGTGCTTTTTCTGATGAATATAGACCACTTAGTGAATCCCCAAATTGACAGGTACTAAAGTAAATACAATTCCAAAATCTCTTTTTTTCCTACCTAAAAGATCTCTTTTAAAATATGGATTGAATACTTGCAGGCAAGTAAAGTCACTTTTTCACTGCTTTGTGGAATACCTGCTTCTTAGTCTTTGCTTGCATGTTATTGTTATAAACTTAGCTGAAAGGACATCATAGAATTTTCTAGCACATGGGGTGCATAGATTTCTATCCAGGGTGACGTATTGATCGAGACTGCCAGTAAATTAACAGCAGCAGAACACTATTAAATTTTAAACTTAATTGCCTTCTCCTCTTAATTTCTATGGATATAATCAATAGATGCCAGAGAAAAGTTAAAGGACTTATTTAGTGAGCATCTACTTCCTGGAGCATAATGTAAAAACCACTGTTTCATTTCAGGCTTGACAGCAACAGCTTGCCGTGTAGTACAATGATTTAGAAGGCTTCTATCAAAAGGCTTCACTCTCCACCATCTTGATTAGGCTGTTTTGTAGACACACAAGTGGGAGTTTTACTTTTAAGTTAGTTTGGTTTTCTCTCTGGCCCTGTTCCTAACCTTTCCCTGACTGTTGGACCGGATGTCTCTTCTACTCCATCTTCCACTCCGTCTTTGTTGCCTATGAGTTCGTTTCACATTTCCATGTTGAATTCTGATTTTCATCAGTGTCTTGCATCCCAGGTTTTCACAAAAAAAGTTATAGTTCAGTATTAAATACTGAGTATACCCAGATACATAGCAGTAGACTCTGCCTGTTGATAGTGGGTGTCATAGCCAGTGGAGACATATCCATGTAAAGAAAACAGATGAAAATTCCAGGCTCTCATTCAGCTCGCAACTTAATGGAAGTAAAATAGTAAATGTGAATGCAAGACACATATAAATATCAAATTAAGATAATTTCATAAAGTGACATTACTACGAGATAAACAAAACTAGATAAAGGGATAGACAGTAGGAGCATTCCAAGGCATTCCAAGATGGTGCATTCAAAGTGAGACATACCTGTAACTCCAGCTCTAGGGGAATTTGATGCCTCTGGCCTTTGCAGGCCTCTTCGAGTATGTACACATTGAATATTTATTTTGTTTTTAATTCTGTGTGTGTGTGTGTGTGTGTGTGTGTGTGTGTGTGTGTGTGTGTAAAATAAATGTGTGAGAAAGGCTAACTGGTATCGTTGATAGCTGCAAAAGTATCTTTTATTCACCTGAGGTAATTGTCATTTGGAGGTTTACCGCTGAATAAGCTCACGCTTTTTATTTCTTCTTACTCTGGCTGGTTGGTTCAACTCAGCTATTCTGGCCTAAACTCCTCTCCAAGTTGAATGATTTAAACTGACTTTCTTGCCTCTGACTGAATTCCTCTGCTGACCTAGATCTTTCAGCTCCTTTCCATTCTCTGGCTCATTCTGTGTTTACCTGCAACCTCTCTCTGTAGAACTGTTCTCTCTGTCTCTGTCTCTGTCTCTGTCTCTGTCTCTGTCTCTATCTCTATCTCACTCTGTGTGTGTGTGTGCATGTGTGCATGCATGTATCTCTGTCTCTCTGTCTCTAAATCTATCTATCTATCTATCTATCTATCTATCTATCTTTCTTTCTATTTCTTAAGTCACCTCTTTTTCGTGTGCTGTTCTCATTAGAGTTGAGCATATCCTGTCCTGACTCATTCTGCCCCTTAATTAGATCACTTTCAAACATGGCTGCTTTCTTCTACAAAGTTTATCTACATTGTTTCTGATTCAAGGTGTGTACTGGGGGTATGTCTACTTCAGCCAGACCATGTAAACCTAGAAGGTGTTTGGATGTGATCCCTTGCCAGAGCAGCCATGTTGCTGGGTCAAAATTCTTTTATAAATAGCAATATTAATAGGCTCAAATCTCTAAGATGAGCATGAGATACTTGGAAGAATCGTAGGAAGCTGCTTCTGTCTGATACATAAAGACAGAAGAAAATAAGATGGTCCATGTGCCATTGAGAAGCCTGGCTCATGAAGGAAAGGGCCTTGTGGAACACAGACAGAGGTGGGAGTGTTTAATCCAAACAATGAAAGTTCCAGTGAGGCTCATAATATATAACTTCTTCTAGAATAACCAGATCTGCTATGGCAAAGATGAACAGAAAAAAGGACAGTGCTCTCCTTTCCTCCCCACCCTATCCTATACAGTTTTGTTTCTTAAGTATCAGATCCATGCTTTCTCATATGTAAAATAAATATGGTAGACAGAGGCAGAGGACCTACTTTACCCAGGACAGGCTATGCTCCAGTGCGTATCAACAGTAGGAAAACAAAGTACAAACCTATCACTGGTGCTCTACAAATTATTTGGATCTAAGCTTCAACTTGAGATAAAGTTTCTGGGTGACTTATGTCTACAGCAATTGTATTCCAACCAATGGAAAAGACAGATGGCAGAGGACATGACTTCTCCCTGAAGGACAATCATTTCCTCTTACTTTTTCCTTTACTCTAATTTAGTCACAAGAATCCATTTACAGAGAAACTGTTATGTTACCAGAAAACTGCACATCTAGCTAAAATCTGGCAGTTACCACGAAAGAAAATGGGTACACTGGGGAGGAGGAGGAAAGGCAAGACCACCAACAAGTATATTAAATACTGGGAGCTGCCAGTCTACTGGGGACTGATTGTGTTGCATAGCTTACCTAGTAGTAGCAACTTTAACTGAATATGTCAGGCTTCAAACTTGAACAAGCTACCAAACAGTCCAGGTATTTCTAGACATACGGTATGGTTTTATATTTCCTAAAATTCTGGAAGTTAAACAAAGTATGAGTAAAGTAATATGTTTTAGGGTTTATATATGCATATATATGAACAAAAACATTAATTCAAATAACCTGATAACATATATATGATAAGAACCTGATATAAACATATATATATAGCATACATTGTATATATGATTATAGGATATATATATATATATATATATATATATATATATATATACCACCCACTTTGGAGGTATTGAGATACATTAGATGGTAGATGACCTGTCAAATACCACACATTTGAAATCTAAGGTCTTAGCCAAATATTGCTTAAAATATTCCACTTGGTTCCATCCCCAAGGATTATGGTTGCATAGATTTTTTTAGGGTTATCAGGTTATTTGAACTAATGTTTTTGTTAAAACTTGGCAATGCAGAGATAAACAAAATGTCAGACCTAGGTAGAACAAGCCTTGAAGAACAGAAGTAATGGTTGGTCAATCAGATTGTTTGTCAATGATTATCCCAAATCCAGAAGCCATATACTCTTCTCTCTCTCTCTCTCTCTCTCTCTCTCTCTCTCTCTCTCTCTCTCTCTCTCTCTCTGTGTGTGTGTGTTTATGTGTGTATGTGTATGTGTGTGGTGTGCATGTATGCATGTATATGATATTTGTATGGTTTGTTTATATGTGGTATTTGTGTGGTGTCTGTATGTATGTGGTGATGGTAATAGTATGTATGTGTGTGTGCATTGTATATGTTGTGTGGCATGTGTGTGTGTGGTGTTGTGTGGTGTATGTGTGTGGTGTGATTTGTGTGTTTCTGGTACATGTGTATATGATACATGTGTATGTGTTTTGGTAAACACTTAGTGGATAGCCCCTATGTTTGTTTAATATTTTGGACAGGGCCTTACACCACAGCATGTCTGGCCTGGACCTGGATGCATAGTCTGCACTGGCCTCAGACTCAGCACACTCCTTCTGTTCTAGCCTCCCACATTCTGGGGTTATAACAGTGACCCACTACTTCCAGCTAAAAATGTGAGACGCTTCACAGATTTGGCTGTCATGCTTATACAGAGGCCATGCTAATCTCTGTATCATTCCAATTTTAATAACTGCACTGCCAGAACTCGCCCTGTCTTTTGAATAGCAAAGATAACACGGGATCCTTGCTGTGCTTATGTTCAAGATATGATTGTGCAGTCATGCTTAAATTTTCCTCCAACGCTGCAAGCCACTTTTAGTTTCTGAGGTCTTGATACTACATTATAGCTAAAACAAGCTGAAATGAGGTGCTGTGTTTTGTATGAGTCCCCCCAAAATACTCTGTCTCCCCAAATCCATGTGCTGGCAAGTTAATTCTCAGTACAAGATGCTTGGAAGGTAGAACTGAGTGAATTTAAGTCATGTGGTCCCACCTTGCACACATTGATGGCATTGTAACCATTTGGATTCCTGTCCTTTTCTTGTTTTTCTGGGCTGGAGGCTATCTCTCCTTCCCACACAACATGTCAAGAAGACCCTTGTGAGGTATATCATCCAGGCTCTGAAACTATAAGAGAGTCAACTTCAGATCCTTCCAGTTCTTTCCTCTACTGTATCTCTTAGAGCAAGGCAAACACACTCACAGACCAATGCAGAAGATTTTAAGATTTCATTTTGCCTTAGGTTTATAATCATTTCAGAACTCTTAATTCCAACTAGGAGAAACAAAGATAAGTGCATTGTTTATGCCATGATAATACAAAATAAAATAGTGATCTGTGACCTGTAAACTAGAAGGGAGGTGACAGAACAATGGCATACAGGCTAAAAGACATATAAAGAACAGGTTTCTCTTTCAGACCTACACTGTGGCTCTGAGACTGTGTGTTACACATTTGACTTGGAGATGTCAAAAAGTTGAAAAGACTGTATTTGTATATGAGAGAGAGAGGAGCTAAGTTGCTTCCCAGCTCCTTGGTTTGCTTTCCCAGTTCTGACCCTTCCAACCAAGCTGAGCATTCCTGTACCTGGGTTCTCTTGGGACAAGAAAGAGCAAAGGAAACACATATCAGTCACATGACTGCTTGTTATCCATTCCTATCAAGGCTTGCCCATGAGGGCACTGAAACAATTGGGTAAAATGAAGTTTGGAGATTATCCATGGATTTCAATTATAGTATTTTTGCTCTTTCGGACCCCTATTAACATCCATAGCTGGTTGGGCAACGCTGTTGAGATTTATAAGCCTTTCTCCCGGTTAACTGCATCCAACCTGGGGTCCACATGATCAGCACTTTTCCATTATCTTTAAAACTCCTTTTTTTTTCCAAGAAAGACATATGTTTGCTGCCTGCATGACTTTAAAAACTGCCAACTCATCAATAGCTACATCATTTGAAATGAATTCCACAAGGTGTCAAATGAGTCTTTGTCAACGTGGTTAGTGCATTTCAAAGTCACAGGAGGAGAAAAACATGTAAAAGGAAAAAAAAAAAAAAGCACAATTTATGCATCATTTACTACTCACAGTCAAGAATGGCTCTCTCATTTTCTTTTTGAAAAGTCAGATAGATAGCCAGTAAGACACTAACAGTTATAATGACTGTCCCCAGGAACAGAAGCAGGGACAGCTCCACAATGTGCCTGGCCAGGCTACTGGCTTTGGTATTAGATAATTTGGATTTAGATTCTGGTTCTGAAATCATTTAACTTCAATTTTTGGAATTAATATCTTAAGCTGTCTAAGGTAGTTTAGAATCTGGAATCATTTGAATCTGGAAAACAGAAAGCTTATTAGCACATGTAGGGATACCATAAACAATGACCTTCAGAAGTATACTTGGAGTCCTGGGTAGCATTAGTGTTTTGACTGTGCTGGTAGGCACAAGCCACACATGAGGTGAAATTATTTAGAACTAATTATCCATGCACAAATAGAGCTTGGGGAATTGGATGGAAATATAAAAATGTGATGTTAACATTGAAATTCTGGTTATGGAATCATATTGTCACGAAGGGAACAGTCACTCTGATTGGAACCTGGATACATAGTATACATATGTATCCCCTTACTAGTTTCTCAGTTACATGCAAAAACATAATTATATGAATCAAAAAAAAAGTATGTGAAACAGTTAAGAGCTGACTACATGAGAAGCACTGAAGATTTCCCAGTCAAATAGTGATAGTAACTTTTCAGTAGAGTACTTTGAGTAATAGTTTACTCTGACATATGGACAGGGATGAGTAGTGGATCAGCTTAGCTTTAAATAGAAAAGTGGAAGCCACTCTAGGTCGTTTGATAAGATAAATATAAAATATATGGAGACCATGGGTAGACATCTGACAAGAGGGCTAGGACAGGGGGAAGGAGAAAACAGTTAAATAGTTACCCACACTCAAAGAAACCTTGAAGTAATTGTGAACCCATCCAAGTCAATGGTCCCCACTGCCTTGAATATCAGACTGATTGGTTGGGAAGAGCCCATAAATGTTAAGGAAGCCAGTACCCATTATCTCAGCCTCGTAGGAACTCTCTAGTGCTTCAGCAAGTTGATGCTCTGAACTGTCTGTCAGAAAATTCCACCAGAGAGTAATGGCTACTATTCCTCTTCCATCTTCTCCTGTTTCCTAGATCTAAGCAAGAAACACATAGCATAGGATGCTAGGAAGACTTGTGATGAGGTTGCCCTGGTGATAAAGAGAAAATGTTGAAGGGTATAGTGATGAGTTATAGTGTTGTTGTGAGGTAATGATAATTCAGTCTACGGGTTTGCATGCTCAGCATTTATTGTTTATTTAGAAGAATTTCTTTATTTTTTTCATTTTATTGGTTATTTTATTTATATTTCAAATGTTATCCCCCTTCCCAGTTTCCCTTCCACAAACCTCCTGTCCCCTCCCCCCTCTTCCCCGCATCTATGAGGGTGCTCCCCAACCTGTCCACCCACTCCCCTCTCAGTGCCCTAGCATTCCCTTATGCTAGACCAGTAAGCCTCCGCAAGACCAAGGGGTTCCCTCTCAGTGATGCCCAGTAAGGCCATCCTCCACTGCATACCCAGCTGGAGCCATGTGTCCCCTCATGTGTGCTCTTTGGTTGGTGGTTTAGTCCCTGGGAGCTTTAGGAGGTCTGGTTGGTTGATAGTGTTGTTTTTCCTATGGGATTGTAAACCCATTCAGCTCCTTTCGTCCTTCCCTAACTTCTCCATTGAAGTTCCCCCCCCCCCCCCATGCTCAGTCTAATGTTTGGCTGCGTGCATCACAGCAACTGTGATGCTGTTTGGCTTCCTTCTCCAGTGGCTTTGGCCAATTGATGTTTCCCTCAGGTAACAGCCTGCCATGGTAGCCCAAATTCAATCAAAGAAAATGACATTTCATGTCTTTATACCTCAGCCTTCCAGTTCAATAGCTGCTGAAAACAGGCTTTAGGGTGGCCTTCCCTATTTCTCTCAGTTCCCATGTCTAGTGACAAGTGACTGCCCAATAGTGTTGCAGTAGCTGGCGTTTATTTCCTTTCTTGAGCAGAATTTATAGTAGCTTATAGATGTATTTATTTATTTTTTAATCATTCCCCTTCCCCATAATATCATTTCAACTGACAATATAACTTTTTCTTAATTGTTCTACATGATATTTTCAGGGTCTAAGAGTACATGAAACATGGATCATGATATACTAGATAAAAGCTGAATAAAAGAAAGCTTCAAGGAGAAAATCACCATGAGAAGAGTGGATAACCTCAATGTTTAGTCTTAAACAGTATGCATAAGACAATGTAAAACCTTTAATAAATAAAATGCCAAGATATTACAAGTCCTCACTACAACTTAAGTGTCAGATCATTTCATGGTCTCTTTATATAGCTTTTTTTGCTAATATTACAGTGATATTAGCTGGTATATGAATCCTATATAGAAAAGGAAACAAAGGCTCACCAGATCAAATAACTAAATTAAAGTTACCAAACCACAAGAGCCCCTTCTTTTGCCATTATTCCTGGATGCCTCACTTCAGTGATGACGTGAGACTCTTGTTACACTTAGCCATTTGAGAAGCTGAATCTTTATACAATGGCGAATTTCCACACTCATGCACTATTCCTAGAAACTGCAGCAAACTGTCTAAACCACTCATAGAAAGACATCAGAGCCTTAAAGCTACAGCTTGCTCCACAACTGGAAGCTTTAAGAGTACCCTGAAGGACGGTAACAATTAGGATCAATAGAGCATGAACTTGGGGTATAGCTACAGATCTAGCAACCTGCGATGGCTCAATGTAGATTCTGAGAACAGTGACTATCCATCTGATAATATTTCCATGAGAATAGTACTGATTCTTTATCTTGGTTTCCCATGTCTTTGAAAGTTATTCCTTTAAGTGCATTCTGTTGGGGTCCAGGAGTCTCCTCACAAACCACATGAACACTGATCTCAGTCAGAGAGGGATAATTTATTGAGCATTTGCCCCAGAACTGATCAACCAGGGGCAGAGGGCAGACTCAGGAACTAGATACAACCCTGAGTCAAGATCCTATAGGGCGTTAACGCTTTGAAATTCTCAAACATCTGTGCCAAGTTATTCCACTAATCAGGATTTATGTATAAGAGGCCTCCTTAGGAACATGTCTCTGTTGTACATTTATGCCTCGTCCTACTCCCATTGGTTGTCTGTTCACCTGTGGCAGGTGACTTGCCTTGTCTCATATTCATGTCTTAACTTGACAACCAGAATGTCAGTTCTTTGTATATGTCTCTTTCTGCCAAGTAGGATGTAAGTTCCTAGGAAAGTCTTGGGAACTTAAACTTTACTCGATCCATACTCAAAATAGAAGTCTTATTCTAAACAGCTTCTTATATTTGTATAGGTGTTCTTCTTATGTTGGGGTCCATCCCAGGGACAGCTTATAAAAGCAAAACCCCTAAAAGCTTATACATAGATGCAGGGAGTGCTGCCTAGTAGTTGGTTCTGGTCCAAGCTTATTGTGGCTAACTATACAAAGCAGTTCTAACTGACTTCTATTGTGGTTGGTTTCTAAGAACACCGAAGCACATAATATAACAGAATCTGCAATCAACTAGAGCATGAGAAAGTTTTCTAGTAACAACGCCTGAGAAAGTAACAACACAAAATGGCAGGTTAGACAGGTAAGAGTTACCCAGGCCTTAACATTTTATGTAGCCCTTAGCACATTCTTAACCAATTCTGTTCTCCATGAAAAGTAGATTTATATAGTGGTCAGACATAAAAGCAAATTTCCAGGAGACTGTACCAAAGTGAACTAAATAAATTATCACTTCAGTATGGTCTCCCGTGAAGATTTTCTTTTTAAGTAGCACACTAGAGAAGCAATGTAAGTAGCAAAAGATAACTATCTCTTGAGATGCAATTCTGCTTATCACATTAGTGGATATCATCAGAGAGCTCAGTGGATATCATCACATTAGTGGATATCATCAGAGATGAGCTCTCCCCACAGATTCCAGTTCACCCTCCCAGATCTCTCTTCCTCAGTCCACCCCACACTTTATTGGTTTTAGTTATGGCTTAAGATGAGTTCATGGTCATATATCTATTGCTAAAAACCATTTAAGAAGATCTACAGTCTCAATTACATAAGCCTAAGTGGATTATTTTCTAATCCTCAGTTCATAGGATTTGTTACCAAGTTTTTGACAAGAAGATAGACACAAATGTCATGCTAATGCTGTAATTATTAATGTTTCTAATATTAATATTAAAGTGAACTGTATAAGTTTATCACAGTAACAGCCTTTTTAATTTTTATCACTATACAATGTAGATACTAATAAGCTCCTAGACTAGATACAACATGAACACACACGTTTCAGAAAACTGAAGACAAACAACAGACCCTGCATCCGGGCTCTCTTACATCCTTTCAGCTTCTACTTCATCCTCACATTGTCTATTCCTCACCTCTGTTATCATGTGTTGGTTTATTTCTTTTTAGACGATTAATCATATAGTTCAATTGCATAGTATATTTTTAAAGAAGCTGTGACAATCATCTAGATTGTTCTATGTAATGTATATGTCTTTGCTCTTACCACTGCTGAGTTTTCCACACATCAGATACACCACAATAATTCACTTTTTGAAATTTGTCCAACCTTTCTTGAATAATTTGAGTTTGGAAAGATTGTGCATTATGATTTTTATAGACATCTACATACACATCTTATGGCAAATATATTTCAAGTGATTATAAAACTAAGAGTTGAATTGCTGGGTCAAAGAATATGTATATGTTTAGTTTTAGACCATTCCACTAAAGAGACTGTTTTATACCAATAGTTGGTATGTGTTTGTGGTATGCCTTTATGCCTGTGTTTATGTGTATGCATGTGGGGGGTGAAGTGTGTGTACCCATGAACAAGTATGCAGAAGCTAGAGGAAAACATTAGATGTCTTTCTCCTTAGTGTTCTGCTTCCTTTTTTAAGATACGGTCATTAAACTTAAAGCTTTGGCTGGGCTGTTCGGCCAGTAAACTCCATGGACCTACCTGTCTTCACTCCCTAATACCATGGTTACAGGCAGTGTAAACCAGCCAGAATTTTCATGGGTGCTTACAATGCACACTCATGTCCCCTTGCTTGCATAGCAAGTGCCCTTACCCATTGAGCTGTCTCCCCAGCCCCAGTGTTCAGTATTTTGTGGTTTAGGCATTGTTTAAAAACTCTCATTGTTGCATGGATAGAAGTATCTCATTATCGTTTTATTCTGAGTTTAAAATTAGAAGCAAAAAACATAAATCACATGGAAATAGTTCTAAAGGTAGCTAAGGGATTCTTCCTCTTTTTATGGAATATTTAGGGCTTGTGCCTTTCCCAGAAAAGAGACAGAGTTTTTAAACCATGCAATGAGATTTTGGCACAAAGAGGGCTATCAAAGCCCAGGGTTAAAGTCTGTCTTTGGAAGTCTGAGCAGACACATCACTGTGAGTCTTAAGCACTCCTAGGTGGCAGCAGCTGCATTTTCTGTCTCATTAGATATTCTCAACTTTGCCACTCTCTTTGTTTAACAAATCGGAACATGATGTGGCAAGTTGACAGAAGAGTTGAGGAGAATTCTCAGTGATGCTCATAATGTGCTCAGAACACCTGTGCATGCCTAGTTGGTCTGTTCATACTTCCAGCAAGAAAGTCAGCAGGCCCCTCCTAAAGGAGAAATCGGGAAGATATTTTAGCAATCTGTTTGAGATAACATCTAGAAACTTACATGACATGAGAGGAAAGTTTTTTAAATGAGAATTACTTGCTGTAAGTCTTAGAGTCTGTGAAACGGAGAACTTTTCCAGCAGGTATTTTTTTTTTCACTACTCCACACACAAAGGTGCTAAAATCTGACATGGTCTCTTGACCCTTATCCTGGAATCATCTTGGTAGCCTGTGGTACTTGACAAGCTATGAAGTAGGAACAATAAGTAGGAGTTTATGTAGATGAGATTGCCATTTCTCAGACATTATTTAAAGTGGTCCTCAACTTCCATTTCACTTTGAAACAATAATTTAAACAATACTTAAATATACTTATAATGAATCATAACATTAAAATGACTGCAAAGCTTCTGGGCAAACATATGTAGGCACCAGTTTGGCAAATATTGACTCTGTATTTCTATATAAGACAAATTCCAAATGGAAATTTTATTTCATGAACTAGTAAATATATATTATTCTTCAGTAGTCACAAAAATGCACATATACTATACATGTGAACTGGTACGCCCTACTTGGAAAATTTGAGCACACATAGATTTCATGAGTTGTTTTATATGACTGTGGCTGAACATTGTTCAATAGAAATAGTAGCTCAATATAAATGGTACATTGATTGTATCTTATTTATTCTCTAGATCTTAGTGCTCATTCAGTATCCAAAATGAGGGTTCTGTAAGATTTTTAAGGAAACAGTGGTAGAATGTGTCTCTTATGTTTTTATATGGCAACATAAGGTTTCAGCAAAGTTTATAAACCATGAGATGAACTTTTAATACAAAGAGAACAAAATTTATATGGCCATCATAATTCAATAGCATGGTGTCCTCCTGATAGGCTTTCTGATTTTTCACTATTTTTTTCTTTACTGAAATAATGTTGGGAGAAATCTCCACATTTAATAATCTGATAACATGTGTAAAGAGAATATCTTGTGTATGTGTGAAAGTGAAACCTATCAATAATAAATCTACTGGCCTATGGCTCAGGCAGGAAATAGAAGGTGGGACATCCAGGAGGCAGAAAGAATTCTGTGATACTGGGAGGGTTTACCCAGAAAAAAAACATGATGAGTATAGATTCACAGTGCTTGAGCACAGTAACCAGCCACGTGGCAGAATATAGATCAGAGTAAAAGTGTAATATTTAGTTATGTTCTAGTTAGAGAAGTGTCTGGCTATATGGGAATGGTATTGTAAATGTATTTTGAGCCTGAGTCTTAGTTTTGGGAACATGGGACTAGGAAACAGAACCAGACCTAACATTTATACACACGAGTCTTTATTATTATGATGGTTGTAGACAACAAGGTTTTGAAGGTATAGCTAGGGTGTTTTATTCTACATAATTGTCTCTCTAATTAACTAAGAAGCTGAAACCTAAACACCAGGTAATAGATGTCAAGAACATATAGGTACACATGTACACTCAACTTCAGTCTCACACATACAGATGTTTCTGGCCTCACACACATACCACTCCATGTCAGAGAGGCCATCACCAAGTTCTTCTCACCTACTTCTCAGCCGAGATTTAGCTAATGTGGTTGAGACAAGGCCACCATTGCTTCTGTAGACAAAGACAAGTTCAGTATGAAAGTAGACACTGACCCTAAATTGGTAGCACCAGTATTACCTATGAACTTGTTAGAAACATAAATTCTCATGGACTAACTGAAAAAAAAAACTCTAGGAAGGAGCACAGTAAACAATATTTCAACCAAGTTGTTTTGGTCACACTGAAGCACGCTGCTCTATAGCAGTGGTTCTCAACTTTCCTTTAATTCATTTCCTCCTGTTGTGGTGACCCCCCCCCCAACTAGAAAATTATTTTTGTTACTACTCCATAACTCCCCCTTCCACTGCAATGTGACCCTCTGAGATCTCTAAGGCTCTAGACACCTTTCTGGACTTTCAGATGATACGTTTTATAAAAAAATGAGGAAGGAGGTCTGATGATCAGAGCTATTACTTGATAAGACAAACAATAAATTCATAGGTATTAAAGGAATCCACTGCAAGCATAGTCATCTTGTAAACTTCTCTTTTTGCATAAGGAGGGTTTGCTTTTATTCAATATGTTTAACTTCTTACTGGGAGATTGTATCCCACACCATAAAGCCAGTTGTTCTTTATTAGCTCTTGGCTGTCACCTGCATTCTTATGTGACTTCGCACTATTGGGAGAATTTATTGAGACCATTCTATGACAATAGAAATAGAAACTAGAAAGTCTGTAACAGCGTTTTGACCTGTTAATTGTCTGGGAAGCATTATCCACTATTATTACCTGACCATTATAGAATCACCACAAAAGATTTATGTGTTGGAACCAGTTCCCAGCTCGTGGGTGTTTCTAAGAACATTAGGGGGTAGGACTTAACTGAAGAAACCAACCATGGGAATGTGTTCTGCTGTTTTTCTTGTTCCTGACTCCTCTGCATCCTGTGTGCCATGACATAAGACACTTTTCTCTGCCACCTGCTTTCTCCTCTATGACGTTTGGTTCAACAAAGAGGGGCCAAGAGACCATGTATTGAACCCTTCAAAACCCCTAGCCAAAACAATATTCTCATAGTGGTTTCTGTCATGTGTTTTGCCACAGTGATGAGAAAATTATACAACCACGCAAGCACAAAAGCCATTTCACACATTATTAAAACTAATGTGGACTTTGATCTAAAGCTAATCGCATTGGGACTTAAAGAGTTTTTGAAGAATTAGTTAGCTTTACTTACTTCCTGTGTCTTCAGTGATGATCCAGACAGGTCCTCATGTGGCTTATGCATAACCTTACACAGCCAGCTTATTGTTGCTGATATTTCTTTATCTCTAAAATTAAACTACCATCAATCAACCTCCAAGAGTGCCAAGAGACTCTAACTTGTTAATTTATATAAAATGGATAACAGAGCCTATTTCATAGGCCAATACTCATAAACAGTGAATTTTCAGTTAGTCAAAATTTTTGATCAATTCTGTCTATCAATGTTGATCAATTTAAGAAATCTGGGCTCTGAAGACGTAGCTCATCACTAGAGCTACATGCTTAGCATAGACAGGGCCCCAGGTTCCAACATATTAATAATGGTATCAGAAATTTAACCCAGGTATGGTGACACATGCCTTTTATCGTAGCACCTGGGAGTCAGAGGCAGAAAAGTTTCTGTGAGTTTCAGGCCAGACTGATCTATATTCCTAGTTCCAGGCCCACCAGAGCTACACAGTAAGACCCTGTCTCAAGAAATATAAATGACAAAGACATTTATTTTTTAGACAAGTGTTATGATAATATAATATGACAATATAATTTCAAAATAGTAAGTTGTTCCCTTTTAAATTGTTTCTCTCTCTCTCTCTCTCTCTCTCTCTCTCTCTCTCTCTCTCTCTCTCTCTCTCTCTTTTAGTTAGTTAAGAATCCCGCAGAATGCATTTTATTATATAAACTACTCCCCTGATGCCTCCCGGATCTACTCCCTTTTCTAATCACCCAACTTTGTGTGCTTTCTTCCATTTTTATTTTTAAAAACCCATCAGGATCAGTTTGTACTGTCCTTATAATCATGGATGTCTTTCTTACCCAAGCAAGTGGCTAGCATGCCAGAGACAATGTGAGTGACTCACCTTCTTCCTGCAGCTATCCATTGCCAATAAGTTCTCAATTAGGAGTGGGACTTCCGGCCTACCCCGCCTTTCCAGGCTGGCATTTTTTCTCGCTTGAGCTTCCATAACCACAGTCACTGTAAGCTTGTATGTGCAGCTATGCCAGAAGACATTATTTCCTTATAGTCACCTGTTGGGTTATGTGTGTGTGTGTGGGGGGGGGGGGGTCCCACCAAGTTTAACTATGCTTACCCCACTTTGGCACTGGGCAGGCTGGCTATTTGGCATTTTGGCACTCTGGCTATATGAAGCAGTGAGGAACTGCTCCAGGTTTGGGGGAGCACAGTCTGAGGTCCTGGGTTCAGCCGGAGCTGACTCAGGGGCCCCTGGGGCCTGCAGGGCGGCCAAGGACTGTCTGGTTCTCAGGCTCTTGGGCACCCAAGCGCTGATGGGAGCTGCAGAAGAGCTGAGAACATAGTGGGGGCCCATGGGCTGGACTGGCCCATGGCAGAAAGGGAGAGGGGGAGACCTTTCCAGCTGGGTCCCAAGGGGATGAGAGTTCTTGGCTTATTTCAGAAGGCAACTTGCTTGGGTTGGTGGTCGCCATGGCTGGAACACAGAAAGGTCTTCTGTGGGAGATTAGATACAGCTCTTTCGATGAAGGCCTCTGAAGAGGCAGACCATGGTTTTAAGGCTTTTATTGCCATGGCGGAAAGTAGATGAGAAAACCGTACCTGTTTTTTCAGGGCGGGCCTGAGGTTAAATGCCTTTTGCAGGGAGGAGTGTCTGGCAAGGAAAGCTTAATTTAGGTATCTCATTAATATGGAGATCTGTCTTGAGGCTACATGGCCTGTGGTCATGTCCTCTAATTGTGGAGGGGCTGGGGCATTGCCTTGTGTGACTGAAGAACGCAAATCTGTGGAGGGCTGCAGCCTCATGTCAGAAGCCTGGTGTCTGGAGGCATGGCAAAATGCCTGCCGTCCCTTAGGGTCACCTGGGGTCCCTCAGGGACCTGGGGTCCCTCAGGATTACCTAGGGTCACCAGAATTTCAAGCCTGTCCTCAACCAGAAACCAGGCTGCCTTTCACGGTCCAACATCCACCCACCATCTCTCTGGTTCTAACAGTCTTTCCACCTCCTCTCCATAATGATCCCTGGAAGAGAGGAGTGTGATAGGAATCTCATTTAAGGCTGAGTATTCTCCAATCTCTTACTCTCAGCATGTTCATCTGTTGGGATCTTTATGGTAGTTGCCAACTACTGGAAATGAAAGCGTCTCAGATGAGGATTGAAAGGTGCACTACACCATAGGTATAGCTATCATCCATTATGTGTTGGTTTATACTATGTCCATTTAACATAATAATATTAACAGGTTCTCTCCTGGAGACTATGAGCCATCTAAGCACAGATTTTTGGCTCAATAATAATGCCCAAGTATGGTTTTCTTCTGTAAAGCAAGACTTAAATCCAATCATAAAGTGGTTGGTTACTTATGTAATGTTCATTCCATTATTGAACCAGTGCATATGTCTTACCAGATTAGTAATTAAGATAAGATGTACAGACACTTTTCTCCTCTTATAGTGGTCATAATTCCTTCTAGCACTATGAAAGCTGGCACCTGGTAATGACGCCTTCAAATCAGCACTTAATTATTCCGTGTTCTCTATGACTGAAGTTTGAGGTGTCTGCAGCAATAGGGTCTTACTAACTAGATCTGGAGGATAACCAATAGCATTGACAATAGCCTGGTAATGTTTTATGTCTAATGAACTCTATTGGCCAACAGCTTGAAAAAGGGCAGCTGCTAGAGGAAGGTGGCTCCTAGAGGGCCCTCCCCAGCACAGAGAGGAGAGTCAGAGCTGGATGGTCTTAGCTGAAAGGGCAGCCCATGGAAGAGAGTAGAGAAGATAAGAAGTCAGTGAAAAGCAAAGGAGTCAGGCATGAAGGTCAGGGAAATCTCTCGGCTGATGTGCTAGCACTCAGGCCGCTTCTGTGGCTCTGTCTAGCAATCAGACCGTTTCTGCTGCTCTGACTATCAACCAGGTACTTCTTTATTTATACAAGTTACACAGAACAAAGACAGACTAATGATTATCCAAGTGGTACAGAATGCATGTCTGACTTTTCATTACATGTCCAAGGTTAAAAGTTCAGTCACAATTAGAAAATACATGCAGAATAAATTATTATTCTTGTTATTAGCCCGGTAACTCCAATTTAAAGAGTCTAAAGAATTTCATCTCCAAAGCAAACATATTTATTATATGACACACTGTTTTTAGGCTGCCAGTGTCTGCTGATTGAAAGCATAGCAGACAGAGAGTATCTGAACTGGTCTTTGTATGTGTAGCAAATACTAATACCTAGCTTCTTATACTACATGTTTCATCATCTACACGATGAAGTACAAAATGTTTATTTTAGTCAATCTGTCTGAGTTTTATTCCTTCAAGAGCATATGCTGTACAACCCCTTATCTTTAAACTACATTTTTAGAGATCTCGAAACTATAATAAAAAGAGACCTTGAGCCTATTGTTCTGGCCAGCCAGAGTTTGTCACTTGTCTTTATTTGCCCTGCATCAATTATACTGTTTGAGTTAACTCAGGGGCAGATACCCCAAGAAGATTCCTGGAGTAATGGCCTCATCTAGCTATGTGCATATCTGTGCTTAATGATCTCCAGGGCATAAGGACAACTTCCAAATAGTGGCCAGATAAAGTTAATTTTAGGATTTTCCTAAAAAGGCTCAGACATAATTTTTCTTTGACATAAAATGAAACATAATGCAGAAAGTCTCCAAAAATGCAACACACAGAAACCAAAATACAAAAGTTAGAGATAGAAGGGCAGTGATTGTACCAATCTGCTCAGTTTTGCTATAACTGTTTCAAGTCACAGAGCTAACTTCATGATTGTCACCATTTCTACTGGATATGGCTGTGCCAGGCAGCCCATTTCTGGCACTGGGTTTTTTTATTTGTTAGCATGTATTATCTAATATAGGCAATGTTGCCCCACATATGTATGATATATATAATATACATAATATCTATATGTATAATATATATAATATATGATATAAATACATATTATATATACACACATATATATAATACATGTGGTATATATGATCTATGACATATGTGGGGTAACATGTACATGTTTGTTTGATAATGTAACTATCAATTATTAATTATCATTATTAATTATTATTAACAATTTCAAAAATATATATTTATTTGAGAAAGCTTCTTTAGCAGTGGGTTTCCCATATGAATTTCCCAAAAGGTCTTTAATGTTGTTTATCCCTCTTTTGCCCTTTATTGTCTACTCTTTCCTGCCATCAGCATCCCAACTTAATCTTTCCTGTTCCCTTATACTTTTATACCACTGTGTTCTATCTCTACTTCCTTGACAGTCACCCTTCTGCCAGACACTCAGCTTATTTCATCACAGAAATAAGTGACAATCACTTACCTTCAGTCCTCCTAACTTTAGCATGCAATACATGGATACTTTTCATAAAATGGAACCTCTACACAGCCATCCCGTATTCAAGGAAAATATGGGCCTAGCACACATTTATGAACATTTAGCATCTACTGAACTCCTGCATTACAGCTCCTGTGTTTGAATGTTGTGAACACGCAGAATAAGAGGCTATTTAAGATGTCAGTCTCTGTAGTAGGAGTGTGGTTATTGTGTATTGTTATCTCATTGTATGGGAAGCTCTGATGCAGAGAAATGTCCATGACCTCAGGAACCAGAATGGATACAGAAATCAGAAAGAATCATAATAAAGGGGCCAGCGAATGGCAGTGGAGAAGAATGGTTTCCACTGTGCTGTCAGGGACAAGCTAGCCAATATCACAGACTTGCCAGACTGCTTTCATGTCCCGTTTCTCCTCTTTAAAAACCCCCGAATTCCCCAGGAAACTCACCTGCCATTCCTCTCAGCCTTTTGTCAGAACTGTCTTCATACCTCACTAAGCAAGCTGGAGCTGATATGATTCTGACCCAATAAAAAACAGAGCTTTCTTCATGCCGAGGTGATGTAGGTTAAGGGCTGGGCATATGGTCCAATCAGAACCAATGCAGTGACATTTTCCATGGGATTTCTGTTTGCTCACAGCCCTGAGAGATCATGGCAGCCTTGCTGCAATCTCAAGTAGAAAATCTTTCTGGAGTTTGAGTTAATGCAAGAGAACAGAGCAGTAGAGAGAGAAAAACCAGATCTAATGCCAATTTCAACCCCTGGACCTAGAAGTTTCTAAAGTCAGTCCTGTCCCTGTGTTGTTCAGTTAATGGATTCACTGGATTCAGCTTTTCCTTATGAAAGTGTCAATTCTATTGCCTCTTGACATCAGCTAAGGCTTTTGCCAGAAGCAAAGAAGGAAAGCATTCTCAGTCCAAACCCCAGCCAGTATTCTATGTGCCAGAAAGAAAAGGGGATACCCAGTCCTCAAGACAAAGTGGTCTGTCTTAGCTGCTGTCTCAGGTAGATATGAGAAATCAGCTTAGGAGACCTGGATTGAAATGTAAGGCTCAATTAATAAAGAAAATTTTATGGCTTTTTAAACAGTTATAAGGGCTGAAGGAGCTTAGCTATGAAAGTTGCCTGCTGTGCAGGCATGAGTCCTCTAATACCCAGAACCCATGTAAGTTCTGTGTGGGTGTGGCAGCCCCAGTAACTATAGGACTCAAAAGGCAGAGACAGAAAATCCCCAGAGTAAGCTCTCTGGGCATCTTAGCCATTCAGATGAGATGTGCATTCTATTAGGAGTCTCTACCCAAACAAAGTGGTTGAAGAAGACTCCAGATGCCAACCTCAGGCCTCCATATACATATAAGCACATATGTGCACACATACCACCTGTACACATTCAAAAATGCATACATACAATCATAATAAAATGACATGACATATAAATATTAGAATATGTTTGTTTTCTGCAGCGGGGGGCAGATATTCTGGCTTGGAAGGTCAAGAGATCTCATTTGTTATTTTTTGTTTGGTTGTTTGTTTGTTTGGTTGGTTGGTTGGTTGGTTGGTTGGTTGGTTTTTTGAGACAGGGTTTCTCTGTGTAGCTCTGGCTGTCCTGGAACTCACTCTGTAGACCAGGCTGGCCTCGAACTCAGAAATCCGCCTGCCTCTGCCTCCCAAGTGCTGGGATTAAAGGTGTGCGCCACCACTGCCCAGCTGTTCTTTTTCAAAACTTGAAGATTCTACCCTTCACCAGGAAGTAACTCATAAATAACACATTCCCAAATATGCATAATGCTTCATGTGGTCTAAGTTAGTTTTACAATGTTTTCACTCATTCTTTTAGCAAGTATTAGGGCATGATGCGCAGCTAAGCATCCACTAATTGGGTGGAGAGAGTGAGGAAAGGAGAAGGATCAGATTGGCTTGAGAGGCAAAGGTGTTGACTCTTTTCTGGAGAGTCAAATCCCAGGAAAAGGAGCTGATGGAAGCACTTTAAGGAGCCTAGGCTTAGATATATTAAGTTGGAGATGCTTATTAAGCAACCAGAAAAGCAGCTAAACAGAGTGGTTCTGTCCCAAGGATCCACCATTAATCTTGCAGGCAGAAGTAGATTCTCATATTGCAGAGGCTTTGAAGAAGCAAGTTTTAATCTCCATACGCTTGGCCCACATCCTCCCTTCTCCCTTCTCCTCCCCCTGTTCCTAAAGAGATTGATTTCACTTTGCATGAGATGCTACGGTATTTTCAATTTAAATAGAAATCTCAAATAAATTGGATTTAAAAATCTTCTCAGGGAAAAAGGAAACAATTTGCTTGCTGAGGTTTAATTTCAAGGCGAGAATCATAACCAGGGCTGTTTTAGACCTGGCCTCGATTGCTTTCTACATAACACGTGCTTTTGCATACAAAGGGGGATTATTGGAATTCAAGGAAATGGAGGTGGCCATATCTACATCAGGCACAAAGCTACCATCAAAGGGCCAAGTCATGACTGTCCCCAGCATCCCATGCCTGAAATCTACCCAGCACAAGCAACTGCCTGTTCTCAATGCTTTCTTCAAGTAAGGCTACAAGTTACACCATCCCTCTTGGTGGCCAGCTGCTATACCTTATCACACTTGAGCCAGCTGGGAAGAAGAACAGCTGCTATTAACTCTACAACAGGCTTTGCCAGATGTGTAACTGATTCCAGCCAGCTGTTTTCAAAATAACAATTTGTTTGTATCAAGTTGCTCTCCCCCACCTATGCTGTTTATGTAACAGTGGTCTAAATGAATCTGAATTAGGAAGGGAAAACAATTTGTCTTGTGTCTGCTGATAAAGTCATGATTGATGTCTCAGATGGCACCTCACGAAACCACTCTGTTTTCATTACGTTTACATCACTGTAACAGAGTGTCTGACAGAGGTGACTTAAAGGAAAAATGATTCATTTTGTTTCAGAATTTAAGCGGATACAGCCCATTGTGTCATGGAAGTGATGATGCCTAGGACTGGAGCTTACATCATAGCGTGCTAAACTATTGTGGATTGAGAAACAGAGAGATTAATCCAGAAGCAGGGAACTGGGGCACTCTGCAAGCTATTGTTTACCTCTTAAGCACCACCCCTAATGCCATATATATATATATATATATATATATATATATATATATATATATATATTTTTCATATAGTTGAAATATTGAAATATTCACATATTTCAGGGCCAGCTAAGGCCCTGAAAGATTCTACAACTTCCCGAAATAGTACTTCTCCACTAACAGGAGAACAAGCATTCAAATCCACATCACTTTAATAACCCTATTATCATAAGTGTTGGCACAGTTCAGAAGCTCAGTCTTTTCTGAGACTCAGTTAAGTCTCTTAACTATAAGCTCAAGGAGAAAATAACAAGTTACATACTTCCAATTAAAAAAAAAATATGATACAAAGAAAATCTTCCCATTTCAAAGGTAGAAATGAGAGGGTGGAAAAAAATAATTAAGGAAAAACAAGACCAAATTCCAGGAGGAAGAATACCAAATCCTGCTACTCTATGTCTGGCATCAAGGGTCAGGTCACTTGGAAAGTCCTAACCTACAGTTCTGATGCCCATGGCATACATGTGATCTTTCATGTGGCAGCTCCAGACAGAGCTTCATCTCCAATGTCATGGAGTCTCCATTGCATCTTACTCTTCACCCTCATAGTCTCACACGATGGCATCTCAGGGTGTCTCCCCAGGACCTTCAAATTCCCACCTTTTGTTTGATTTCTCTAGACCCTTAGCAAGAGTCTCCTTTACTATGATATTTACTTCTGCTTCCTGTAAAGCCATAAGAAGGCAGTACGTTCTGCTGCCACCTTGAGATGTGTCCTGGTCTTGTTTTATCTACAGTGACAGTAACTCTGCCACAGAGGAATGTTATATCCCCTTAAATTTATTCCACCGAACAAATTAGTCCATTACTTATGAACACTGCCTCATTTAAATGGTCAAAACCTAAGCAGAATGCAGGTATATTTGGCGGGGGGGGGCAAGTTGTAATAAAAGTGTCTTCTGGAACAATTACCAATAGATACCTTATTCCCATCTGAAACTTCATGGGCTTAGTCTTGTCTTATAAATCAGTTCTAAAGGCTATGAACCACATCAGATTTACAACAGCAAGGCCCCCATGTATAATACCAGCTATCTTCCTCAGTCTCATCCCTGCTACAGGTAACTGACAGAAGTGACTCATGAGAAGAAGGGCTTATTTGGCTCATGCTTTAAGGGAATGAAGTCTATCATGGTGACAAAGAATGGTAGTGGATGCTTGGTTTTATGGTGGTATGAATTTGGAAGGTAGGTTTTATCTCAGAAGATCCAGATGCAAAAAGCTGGGACTACAGGTGGAACCACCTATAGCCCTTAAACTCTACAAGTAAATATCCTTGTCTTCCAGCTTTATCCCATGTTCTAAAGGTTTTACCCACTTCTCAAAACAGTGACACCAGCTAGGAAACCACGAGCTAAAGCATATTAGTCTGAGGGGTACATATTACATCAAAACCGTAACACATTCTGCAGTTGTGAAAAATAGTCGATATATTTTATGGGAATATAAAATAGGATAGCTTAAGTCTTCTCTTGATATTCCAGTAAATGTAAGCAACTCATCATTACATAAAGACCTTTGTGTATCTTTGATTAAAAATAAGAGTATATCAAGTCTATTGAATTTGGATGTCACTTATTGATACCTGTCATTCAGACCTTCTCCCCAGCCATTTGCCTGTAGCAACTCAGTGATTGGCACCTTGAACTATAATTTCTAGGGAACATCAGTGCTACAGAGCACCCCCTGTTGTATTAAAATGCTAGTGTAAAGGTGCCTTGAGGTGGGAAGCTCTGACTTCATTCCAGTCATTGCTTTTTAAACATTTGACCTATAGTTCACTCGGCTGTGGCAAAATGTAGACTTTTTCTTCATTGGTAGGTTCTTATCAAAACAAATTTTAGCTGCATAAGTAACTAGTTGCTAAAAGAGAGAAGAACATACATGGATGTAACCTTTCTTTCTTGGTTTTGTCTACATCAGAGACCCAAACTAAAGAACATAGTGGTTATTATTTATTTGCCTAGAACACGTGTTCCAGACTTTGGATTTGAAAACTATCAGGTAGGATGTGCAATCTTTAGTTCTTCACACTGACCCTGTCTGCTCTGAAACATGCTCACGTTCAGAAGTTCAAGCCATCGGACCAGCCCAGTACATGACACACATGATCTGTGCAATGCCTTGAATATTAACACAGCCTGACCCTTGAGATCAGTATGACATAGATTCAAATCTCAGCCTTACCATTTACTGGATTTGTGATTTGGAAAAAAAAATTCTTGATATTTCTATGCCTCCATTGTATGTTCTCCATTGTTATATAGGACTAACAACTTGTCCTTTTGTATGGTGCTTGTAAAGTAGATATAAGAGTTAATGCACTTAGTCTTACCAGTACATGTTACCTCGCACAGCTAGGTGAACAGTGATGTGCTAAGTCTGTGAAACAAACCTTTGTTTGATGTTGTCTATAGCAATGGTCATTCTAAGATGAGCACTGAGCTAGTTAGGCAGATGGCATAAACAATTGGGAAGATGAGTTCTCTTTGTACCACTTGGTGTTTTGACATCAGAACCAATGTTTCTCAAGGTGTTTCTCAGCCAAATGCATTAGTTGCTTAGTTTAAAAACCTTTCTAAATTAGATGAGTTTATTCTAATGTTTCAACTAAATTTTGACAGTAAACCAAAGACTGAAGCAGAAATAGTAGAAAATATAAGACCTTTGGGATCCAATTAATCCAAAGAAGGTCATTCTTAAAATTATTTTAAAAAGGAAATATTATGATTGGTCCCTGAGTGTTTGAAAAAAAATTCACAGTTTAATTGCAGATATGAGAGAATGTCAATTGCCTTCAACAAAATCCCAAAGATCACGCTGTTAAGATATGTTGTAAGAAAGGGAAGGAGTACTCTATTACAGGATGCTATGATAGCATTACCGCAGTCATCTAAGGTAATCTAGAGCCAAGTAGGCTGGCTTACACCTAGAATCCCAGCACTAAGGAAGCCAAGCCAGGAGAGCTGCTGTGAATTTCACACCAACTTAGACTACCTAGTAAATTCAAGGTGAGCCTTGGTTACAGATTAAGGCCTTACCACACATTTGTATCAGATGTGCCACTTGGTCTTTATGTGGTTCCCAAATTACTGGAGCAGGGGCTAACCCGAAAGCTGTTGCCTGTGCCTGGGATATGTTCTTCTAGCTGGGCTGCCTTGTTTAGCCTCAATGGTAGAGGATGCATCTCTCCTGCAGAAACTTGATATGCCAGGGTGGGGGAATACCAAGGAGGGTCCCCACCTGCTCAGAGGAGAAGGGGAGGGGACATGGGGTAAAGATTGTGGGAAGGAGGGACCGAGAGTGGGCAGAGGGTGGATGTCAAGTGACTAAGTAAAAAAATAAAATAAATAAATAAATAAATAAAATTAATTAATTAATTCAAAATAAAAGATGTTGTCCCAAGAGCCAAACAAACAAATAAACAGATGAAACAACAAAGCAAGGAAAGATACCGATTGTACAAGTTCAAAATATGAAGGAAAATAGTTTCTTAGTTTGATTAACCAATTAATGGAGCCAATGAGTTTTTCATGCTATTACCTGAGAAACCTTTGTTCTCTCCGTATCACGGCTGAACTCATATCCAGGCAAGATCTTGTCACATCACTAGTTGTTCACTTGGAGATGTAGAATCACTGAGTTAAGCAGACTTTGAAGTGTTGGCACATTTCATTATATAATATCAAAACTAGCGCTTTTAATACACCATTGCCAATCACACCAGGAAAGTCTGCACGTATTGGCGATCTGTCAAGTTAAAGTTTTCCCAAATAAGATTTTTTTTTTAACTTGAAAGCTGGAGCTTTTTCATTGTCATCAAATGCTACCAGTTATTGTTCTTAGAAATGACAGTCTCGTTTTTCTGGGTGTTGGGGGAGGGTGTCTTGCCAAATATCCAATCTGCATGACCATAGTCAATAGTTTTCAATGAATTAGAAGAATTAGAAGTGGCATTCTGTAAACAGGGTGGCTAATTAAGCTGGCAACGGGAATGATTACAATGTAAGTCTTTGCCATTTTGTTACATGGCCAACACTTGTGTGCCCAAGTGTTTAGATTCCAAGAAATTACTGTGTACACATACAGGTTAGTTTAGTTAGTTCTAGCCTTGGACAAATAGACTTACTGCGCAATAACTGTAACCATGTAGAAGTGAACACTGTTATGACCACTGGTATCTTCCGGTGACACTGCTTGATCTGACTGCCGTAGGGCTTCTAACCATCACTGATATCAAACCAGTAATGCCAATGTCATCACAATGGCGTAGAATTAATGATTTTTGAAAATAATTATGAACACTTGGGACCTTAACAAAGAGTGTCAGAGAATCACCAGAGAAGTGCACTCAGAGTCAGAAATCATCCAATCTAGAGAACACAGACCCTGAAAACATCATCTGCCCTCACAGAGACTGAAACTAAGTTGACTTCGCTATAGACATTTAATAATCAGGAGTTTTCTGTAGACATCTAGATTCCAGACATGTCTTGATATGTTATAGGATGTGACAGAGGGCAGGGGTGTTCCTCCCCCTTAGCTGAAAGTCCCTGTTAGTTTAGTTCACTCATTATTCTTACTTCCTACACAACCTGTGAGCTTGAATCTCCCAGTCCTGCCATTACAGCAAGAAATGTGCCAAGTATTTGCACATTTCTTATTAGATGTGCCAGATTAACATTGGCTCTTGTGTCTGTCAACTCACTGTGACCGGTGAAGTCCTTTCTCTCTCTCATAACTTCAGTTTCCTTATGTCCCAACTGGAAACACAATTTACTCTTTAGAACCGTGGTTGTAACAGTAATGTAATGGATTAGGTGTTTGCCACACTGCAGTGTGGCGGTTAAACTTCGCTGCCAACTTACAACTTACAAATTTACTGAGGTCCCTCAACAACATTTCAGGGCTAAGTTTTCTGAGGTCAAACGGAATGGTACCTACTCTTCAGAATAGTACTGATCTGTATGGGATTGGAGAAATACTTAACAATGCAATTTGGGATGTTCCATACTGACCTGATGAATCAGACTCTCACCTGTGAGTAAGAAATGGGAGTTCTGAAAAACGGACAAGATGATTCCAAAGTCCAAAGCTTCCTAAAGACAGCAGTTCTGTGGTCTCCATCAAATGACAGTAACATACTACGTCTTGGTTTCCAACCTGTGAGTCAAAAGCTTTTGGAAGGTCAAATGACCTTTCACAGGGCCACCTAAGGTCACCAGAAAACACAGATATTTACATTATGATTCATAAAAGTGGCAATGACAGATTCATTACAGCTGTGAAGTCATAAAGAAAGTAATTTTATGGTTGTGAGTCACTACAACACGAGGAACTGTACTAAAGGGTTGCAATATTAGGATGGTTGAGAACCACTGCTTTACATCTTTACTGATGAAAAGTGGAAAACGTACTTTCAGCTCATGTACACTTCTTAGCTTAGTTTGTAAATAGACTACACTGCACTCATGTGTTATAAATGCCTCCTAAAAAACTGATGTGTGCAGCAAAAAGCTATAGAAACAAGAGGACCAGGCATTTGCTCGTGTGTCCATACAATTCTGCATAAAGATTAACCCATGCAAAGTCATAGTTACAGCTGGGTCATACTAAGACTAACAGTGGGATGGAGAGATGGCTCAGCGGTTAAGAGCACTGACTACTGTTCCAGAGGTCCTGAGTTCAATTCCTGGCAACCACATGGTGGCTCATACCCATCTGTAATGGGATCTGATACTCTCTTCTGGTGTATTTGAAGATCGATACAGTGTGCTCACATACATAAAATAAATCTTAAAAAAAAAAAAAAAAAAAAAAAAAAGACTAACAGTATCACAAGACTTCCCTTTCTTCCAATAGTGAAGCCTTGCTTAATTAAAATGCAGTTGTACCTTCTTCCCCTTTCTGTGTCAACCAGTGGCATTTTTTTTTCTTCTAAAAGTAACAGCAAAACCCAGGAAAGCCAAACTACAGAGAGAATTTTTGAGTGAGCTCCTTTCTGACAGCCCGAATCCCCTAGTTCCTGTGGGAATCAGTCTGATCTTTCCTCTCTGTGAACGAAAGAAGCCAGTGAATGAATCAGTACAAGTGTTTGCTCAAGCTCTCTGTTGTTTACAGGAGCCTTTCCTTCTTGACATTATTTATGGATGAGTTTTTAATCCTGAAGCTTCAACATAAGTTGCTTTGGAGTTTGAGTGATAGTTTTCTTGTGATGCACCCATACTTATTTTGTTAAAACAACAAAAAAAAGATAAGCACATTTTGTTTGTTATTTTCCTTTTTTTTTTTTTTCCCGTCTACTGAAAGGAAAGGTTTGGGGAAAGAAAAACCTGTTGTGGGAAGACACTTCTACCCGGAAAATCTTCATAAACTCAGTATTAAAATAGTAAGTTTCTGATTAAATCTACTCAGGATATGTTCCCACCCAAGGTAGACGCAAAGCCTCTGGTAGTCTCTGAATACACAGATTTCTTGGCTCTACCAAAGACCTACTAAGCATTATCTAAAAGAAAAAATAATCAGAAATTATGTCGTACCGTGTCAAATCGTCTTTCTTTTTCTCTATGTTTATTTATTCATCCAGTGAAGAGGTTTGCTTTGTACCTTTTAGCTATTATGACTGGTGCTGTATGATCACGTGTGTATAAATTCGTCTTCAGGTCTTAGCTCTAAATTCTCCTGGATATATTCCCAGAGTGGAGTTGTTGCATCCCATGGTAGTTCTATCTTGGATATTTCAAGGACCCTCCATTTTGTTTGTCCCAGCAGCTCTACACTGTGTTTTCCCACCAAAGCACTTAAGGATTCCTCTTTCCCCATGGCCACTTTGGCATGTTTTCTTCCCCTGATTTTCTTCTTTAGTAGGCATCTTAACAGGTAGGCTAACTTTCTTTTATCTTTCTCTAGTTTAATAAGTAGCCGTGGCAATTTTTAAGACCCGATGCAATTTGATTCCAAATGACTCCCGTCTTAGGGTTTTACTGATGTGAACAGACACTATAACCAAGGCAAGTCTTATAAAGGACAACATTTAATTGGGGCTGGCTTACAGGTTCAGAGGTTCAGTCCATTATCATCATGGTGGGAACATGGCAGCATCCAGCCAGGCATGGTACAGGAGGAGCTGAGAGTTCTACATCTTCATCTGAAGGCTGCTAGCAGAATACTGACTTCCAGGCAGCTAGGATGAGAGTCTTAAAGCCCACACCCACAATGACACAGCTACCCCAACAGGGCCACACCTTCTAATAGTACCACTCCTTGGGCCGAGCATATATAAGCCATAACAACTCCTGAGTTTAAAATTGATCTAAGGCTGAGACATTGCTTCTGCAAGTCTGAGCTGTTTTCTTGAGCTGAACACGGTTCCTCTGTGCTTCATGCACCAGGAGTGGGGCAGCCTGTAGAGTCTGCCCTCAAAGCCCCTGTGAGACTGAGTGGCATACTGGCTGGCAGCTCCCACTTTGGCATTTGATGAGCTAGGATTCCGTTTCAGACTCTGATCTTATTTGCTGTGTATTCATGTGGTTAATCTAAGTTCAACTTTCCTGAACACTGTAGTGGGTAACAGCAGTGTCTCAGATCGGCTTTAAGAGTTCACACTATCCCTTTCATTAATGTCCAGACATTTCCTTCCTACCTAGAAGCCAAGCCTCAGTTCCATTCTTTATAAAGCAGATGATAAAGAGAAATGTGAGTACTAGTTTACTTATGGTCCCTAAAATTTCTTTCCCTTTTTCCCCTGAGAAAGAACACAGACGCCACACTGGAGATCGATCAAGTTGTACAACTACAAGTCTGCATACAAGTATAGCCTATAGATCCTAGATCTATGCTAAGTCTCTAGAGAACTCTCTACCCATTCCTTGGTCTATTAGAAAGTAGGTATGGAGTTTTCCAGGGTCCTCTTAAATCATGCAGTGATCTTGAAAATAGAAGTTAGACATAGTCAGTAAATTCCAAATGACCCCTGCCCAAGCCTTAACCTAATTATTAAGTCTTTCTTCAGGCAATATCTTCTTTTCTTATATTCTCAACCTGCTGCAACCATTGTTACATATAGTACATAAAGCACTTAGAGACATGTCTGACACATAGAATATGCTTTCAAAATAATTACTGTTAAAGTTCATCTTAGAATCCACATTAGATTACCCAAAAGGTTGTGCTGAAACCCTACTTCCTCCTATGAACTGTGGACAGTTTGGTTTCCAATAAGATGCTTATAGCCAGAGTAAGTACCAGAATGCAATGGAAGCTCTTCGACATTGCAACCAGCTGATGGGCTGGCTGCCATCCTTCATTCTGTCTACAAGAGTGCCATAGAGATGCCCAGCATGGGGACTTCTATCTGGGTACTTTTATTCTCACCAGCTGACCTGACACTTAGCAAGATACAGTATTTACAGCCCTGTGTTGCATGTGACACTGGCTATAAATTATTCTATAAGCCAATAGAACAGGAGCTAGGAAAGAAAGGGTGTTAAATATTCCAGGAAGGTTGGGTAATAGAGATGTTACTGTTTTTCAGTTGGGTAAGATCCTTTGGGAAGAGAGAGAGAGAGAGAGAGAGAGAGAGAGAGAGAGAGAGAGAGAGAAGAGAGAAAGAAAGAGAAGGTCTGGTATTATGGTGACATTTAATCCCAAGACTCAGGAGGCGGAGAGAGGTGGGTCTTTGTGAGTTCAAGGCCAGCCTTATCTACAGGGGTGGGGGGTAGAGAAAAGGAAGTATTTCTGTGATCTACTCCCAATTTTTTTTTTATTCCTTTTGATTTTTTAGCCATTGCAGGTGATACACAATTAATGTGACTTATGCAACAATCTCTTAGATCCTAAAGCTTCACTATGTGATCCCTGAGTTCAAGAACAGCTTGTGCCTTATTTTTAAAAATCAGCAAATAAATTTGCATTTAGTTGTTTTAAGTTTCAGTGAAAACCTGTATGAGATACTTCCTACTTACTTAATGGCTATTTCAGAATATTCAACTCACTTCATTTTGGATTAGGGGGCACTTTTGAAATCCCATCCACAGTCAGTATCACCTCAGGCATAGCCCGAGGACAGATATCTGAAGCAACTTGGGTTTGATTGTGAGGGTGCAGAAAGACCTGAGCTCCCCAGGCTCACACGTGGATCAAGAAAGAAAGGAAACCGAGGAAGAATTTACATCAAAGCAAGTGAGGCAATGCCAAGCAAACTTCCTTCATAGGCTGGAAGGGGAAAGTGATCTCTGAGGGCAGAGGTTTAAGCAGCGTCCTTTGAAGTGCTGCTGTTTATTCAGCGGGATTTTCCTACTCGCCTCTTGAAATACAGTGCTAGCAAACCTTCATTCCCTCAAGCAAATAAAGACAAGTAATGGGCCTGCTCAAACCAGTATAACTGAGACTGTGGTTCAAAAAGAATACCTAAAGCTATTGCCCTGTGGGACATTCAAGGAGAGTAGCAAACCAGGTTTCCTTACCCAGCATCCTCTGCGCTACAGAGAACCAGTACCACATGCGCCTAAATTACCGGAAGCAATTGGATGTCATGGAAGATAGTTTTCAAAACAATCATTTTCACTGTTTCGGTTGGTGTGCATAAATGGCTGTTGCTTTTGCTGAGTTGTTGGGTTTAATTTCCCCCTTGACCTGGCCTGTCCTGAGTGCTGAGTACCTCCCAAGGTGGTGGATACATCAACATATTCTCTTGCCCTTCCTCCTCTATTGGATTCTCCCATTAGGATATTCCCTGCCAAATCCAGTCTCAATGCTGTAAGAGAGTCCCAAACTATCTGCAAAGGTCATATATAGGTGTCTGCTCATTGGCAGAGTCAATGGTCTCCAAACCCACAGCAGTAGCAACTGTCAGCCTGGTACGTAAGTTATTTTGAATGTCTCTCCCCATGGAAGCATTAAATACCTAAAGCCCCAGTAACAAGCACCTATACCCTCACAAGAGATTAAATATTTACAAAAACCACCTGTTCAACAGTCATACACAAAACTGCGACAGCAGGTGGTCGTTTTGGGACAGTACATTTTGAGCAGTGAGTAACTGAAAGAAGGGCTGACCAGCTAGTACTTAACAGTGAGGCTCTGATTGGGTTGAAATTAATTCCTATTCCTCACCATCCATGTAAATAGTTACTCTGTTTAAATTCTTTCTGTATCTACCTGGTGTTAGTAATAGCAATAACTACCTTATAGAGTAGTTTTAAGGACCACAATGATTATGGTATATATAAGGAATATAACAGACCACTGAGCTATCTCACAATACTTAAGATACAACTCACATGAAGCTCAAGAAGAAAAACTAAAGTGTGGGTGCTTCGGTCCTTCTTAGAAGGAGTAACAAAATACTCACGGGAACCAGTATAGATAGAGACAAAGTGTGGAGCAGAGACTGGAGGAAGAACCATCTAGAGACTGCTCCACTGGGGATCCAGACCATGTGCAGTCACCAAATGCAGACACTGATGTGGATGCCAGGAAGTGCATGCTGACAGGAGCCTGACATAGCTGTCTCCTTAGAGGTCTGCCAGAGCCTGACATATACAGAGGCAGATGCTCTCTGCTAACCATTGAACTGATCACAGGGTTCCCAATGGAGGAGTTAGAGAAAAGACTGAAGGAGCTGAAGGGACTGGCAGCCCCATGGGGAGAGCAATAACACCAACAAATCAGAGCTCCCAGGGTCTAAACAGCCAGTCTGGAAACACATGGAGAGACCCATGGCTCCACCTGTATATGTAGTGGAGGATGGCCTTGTCTGGCATCAGTGGGAGAGGAGGGCCTTGGTCGCAGGAAGGCTGGATGCTCCAGTGTGGAGGAATTCATTCGAGGGCAGGAAGGCTGGAATGGGTGGATGGGTGGGGTTTCCTCATAGAACTAGGAAGAGGGGGGATGGGATAAGGGGGTTGGGGGCAGGAAATGGGGAAAGGAGATAACATCTGAAAGGTAAATAAATAAAATATTCAATAAAAAACCCAAACAAACAAAATAAAACAGATAATGGAACTGGAAGAAATGGAATATAACAGACAGACAGTAAGACAGTTACCATACCACAACAACTATCTAAACAACTAACAATAATGCCATGCTTACGGTTGATGGTATGTTTCTTGCCAACCTTTCCCTACTGAGTCATCTCATCTTTTGGTTTTTAAGACCCTTCCCTCTCCCTCACTGGCTATCTGTCTCTGTCTCTCTCACACACACTCTGTGTGTGTGTGTGTGTGTGTGTGTGTGTGTGTGTGTGTGTGTGTGTGTGCATGTGTGTGTGCATACCTGTGTGTGTACACACAAATATTGGGAGATATATATATTAGGAGAACAGCTGTCTTGAAGAGTATCCATAGTACGGGTAAAAGAAAATATTGAAGAGTCAGTGCTGTTGGGTAGTTGTTCCCTATGTGTAGCCAACATTTTTTTTTAATTTTTCATTCTGATCCATTTGGATCTGATGTTTCCTGGGATAGAAAGCTCCTACCTGATAGTAAATGTGCTTTTCAACAACAGCAGCTTGACATTCAGAACACTGTATAATTAGATGGGTAAGAAATGCTGGATAAGAGTTTGACCTGGCTCAGCAGTTACTCCCTGGTATGACCTATTTCCTCATCTGTAATATAACATAAAGGTGGGGCTTACTTCATCAGACTGCAGCAAGGATGGGTTATACATCAAGTATCTGTGAGTGGCAACAGGCGTGCTGAGACTCTTTAACAATTCTTATGGTTTTGTAATGTTTCTGGCTCCACAGAGGAGCCAGGAACGAGGAGTGCAAACATGAATCAATTAAATGAATTGTGTAAGGCTAGCAGTGCTGGGTTATACAGAGCAGGGCTAAGTGGGGCTGAGGTAGGAACCTCTGTTGATGTGAAGAATAGGAAAGTGTGCTGTGTTGAAGTAGCTACAGATAGCCACCTTTCTCTGAAACAGATGACTTTCTTTTTCTTAAGGAAAAAAATAACCCAAGACCAGTCAAGACCGAGTACGATAGTTATAAAACCCAAGATGTCATTGGGAATGCAAGACAGCTTGGGGACACAAAGATGCTCTTCTGATTCCAATGACAGATTAGAAGAAGTCTGTTTTAGAACATAAAAAATTCTTCCAAAGATTTTGGGCAGCTTTCTTTTCCCTCTGAAGAAAAAAAATATATATTTTAATGGCCCACCATCCAGAAGGAAGCATTTGAGGTAGTGCTTGTGTGTAGAGGGTCAGTTGCTAGGTGATTGACCAAAACGATCTTCAGGGACATCTCTGCAGACGAGATCTATTTTTTTTAACACTTCTTGGGAAATGAAGCCTTGAAAGCTTGCCTTCAGCTAAAGGGATTTGGGGGATGTATTGGCTGGAGCCTAGAAGTAAATTTCTTCCCTTCTACCTTTGTAATAATCTTTCCCCTTTTTTGCTGCTAGAGGCCTGAGTGGTCAGCCTTATATTACTGAAATGAAACTGTAAACCTCATCAAACAGATACATTTTCCTCTGGACGCTCATTGAACCGCCTGGCTATTGCAATCCTCTTTTGAGAGACATGCAGAATTTTACTAATGCTAAGAAACTCATCTTATTTTGGAGTGTGCTAAACTGAGATTAGTAACAAATATCTTGTCCATAGATAGCTCCACAGTGTAAAACCCATATCTAATGAGTTCTCTCTCTCTCTCTCTCTCTCTCTCTCTCTCTCTCTCTCTCTCTCTCTCACACACACACACACACATACACACTCACACACTCTCACACACACAGAGAGAGAGAGAGAGAGAGAAAGAGGGAGGGAGGGAGGGAGGGAGAGAGAGAGAGAGAGAGAGAGAGAGAGAGAGAGAGAGAGAGAGAGAGAGAGAGAGAAAGTTGGTAACAGCCAGTTGGGAAAACATGGAGTGAATTGGGTAAATGAATGGGGGCATATGATCATATTTCATGTAGGAAGCTCAAAATACAAGTTTTTTAAAGAAAAATTTATATAATAATGTTGTATAGAACACTCTTCTTGGTACAATCCAATCACCCTTAAGATGCTCTAGCAGTTGAATTATTTAACTACATCGGAGACCTTCCCATAAGGGGTATTGTAGCTTTATGTTTGCTTTGCTTTATTTTGTTTTTAATTCAGAATTTTCTGTTATTTCTTTCCTTTGGCATTTGAATATGCACTGTAAACAAAAATTCCTTAATATTATACTTGCATTATAAATTAAAGCATAGCAATACCTTTAATTTAGCCATAAAGCAGAAATATAAACATTTAAATTCTAACAAAATTAAAATATTGTTTGGTAAAACCCATGTGTTTTATAGTAGTAGAAACCTATAGAGAAAGAAAAGAAGTGATGTTTGTAGCAAGTTATAGGCAACTCATGGAAGAAGAATACAGGAGAACTCATGCTTTTACTTGGTTATAAGGGACATAAAGGGGTGGGAGGGAATTGTTGGCTCATCTATAAGTAAAAGTAAGAGGTAAAAGTTACTAGCTTGAGAAAGCTATAACAGTAGCTTGTGAACCGCAGCTTTATTAGGACATAGTCTCAAATTATATCATCCATGCTCAGATTCCATCCATTTTCTTGGTTGTACTATCCCCTACTACAGCACTCTTCCTAGGCTCTGTGGAATTGCCTAAGACAGCAACAAGCTCAAATTTTCGTGTGTTTAAGTACAGTGGGAAATAACCTGTTTCTTTAGGTCTCGAGTCACAAGATGAGCTTCGTTTCATGGGCTGATCTTAAGCCGTGTGGTGATCTAAACCAGTGCTCTGTTGTAAACGGTCTTTTTTTGTTTTCTCTGAACACCTGATCTTTTGTGAACTACTACTATCTACAAACATGGTAAAAGATAAATTAGCATGAAATAGAAATAGAAATACTCATATAGTCTAAGTCTAAAGTTTTTATTTCAAGGCTTCATAGATGCAAAATTTCTCCCAAATTACGGTGACATGCTCTAAATATTCCAAACATTTGTATTTGCACGCTTTGAGAAGCAGGGCTCTAAGCTTGTGGTCAGCAAACAACAACCCACAGACTACTTCTGGCTCCTACCAACGTAGACAAATTCTAATGAGAACAAAGTCAGGCAAGCCTGTCTATACTTTATTACCACTGTTGCTTGCAGGACACAACAATGGTACAGGTCAGTGGTGGTGACAAAGTATGTCACCTACACATATAAATTATCTACTATGCTATTGCAAAAACGGTAATTTTCCAGTGCCTTCTGTAAGCCCTCGCTATGATTGAAACAGCATGATTAGTCAAGACAAAGGCACAACTACAAGAACACATGCATAGAGAGGGTGGGCGGGGTGATTGGATCAGCTACTAAAGGAAAAAAAGTTATTCTGGGAAGCCAAGACTCCATACATATATAGCACAGAATCCAGATGTCTGTAGTCTTAACATTTTCATTGTATCTTAAATATCAAAAGCTGAATTACTAGATTTAAATGAATATAGTCAAAGCATGCTGTGATCTCAAATGATAAGCAAGGCTTACAAGAATTTGTCATTGCATATCCTCTGCAGAATAAGAAGGGTGTGGTGGTTTGAATAAGAATGGCCCTCATAGGCTCATATACTTGCATGTCTGGTCACCAAGGAGTAGTACCATGTGAAAGGATTAGAAGTTGTGGCCTTGTTAAGATAGATGTGGCCTTATTAGAGGAAGCTTGTCCCTAGGTGTGGGCTTTGAGGTTTGAAGGGCCCAATCCAGGCCCACAGGCTCTCTCTTCCTGCTGCCTGAGGATCTGGATATAGGACTCTCAGCTATTTCTTCTCTCCTTCATGAAGAGAATGGACTAAGCCTCTGAAATTGTAAGCAAGCCCTAATTAAATGCTTTACTTTAAAAGAGTTGCCTTGGTCATGGTGTCTCTTCCCAGCAATAGAATATTGACTAAGACAAAGGCTAAAACTATACGAAAATTACTAATACTTAACAGAGTAGTGTATAAAATGAAAACTTTGTAGTTTATGACTTTAGTTCTACTTCCCAGAAGTGGAGCTGAAAGCTAGTATATTACATTTGCTTAGCAAATATTTTATGCATAGATAATATAAATATTCTAAACATTGTAAAAATGATAAGAATGAATGGGGTGAATGGATCCCTGTAAGAAAATTGAAGGCAAGACAAAACTATAACTATTTAATTATCTCAAATAACTGCACATTGTTATAGGCTATATAAGGGCTACAGCTAAGAAAAGTAGAAATAAATAGAAATATTTCTTTTAGCAAAGGTCCTTTGAAGGAGTGGTTTTGAAGCCAAGTTCCATAGCAGAAGGAACAACTAGCGACAAAAATTGCTGTGTTTAACATACCATAATTACTGTGTCAATGGGCAGAGGAAGAAAAATTTCTTAATGATCCCTTGTAATAGGAAATTTTTTTATCAATTTGTAGAAATAAAAAGCAGTATAGTTTCAAACAAAAAAAAAAAGAGTAAACTAAGAAAAAAATAGTCGAAAGTCACTTAGGAGGTTAGAATCTCAATTGTTGGGCAGAGCCCATGTATTCACAGTCTTTCCTGAATTAAAAAAAAATGGATAAATGGTAAAGAGATTTAAGAAAATGAATGGCATGGCTAGATAACATTTGAAAATAGCATCATTGGTTTTATACATTGAGTGGGTAATGATAGCGACACACTGGTTGACTACAATTAATAACAATGTTCTAAGTAATTTAAATGCATTAAGTAGCTTAATCCCTGTGGCAACCCTGTTATTAATTTCGTTTTACAAATAAGGATTAGAATTACTTTTTGTTTTGCATTGGGAAAATGCATCTCTTCCTGCACTTCACAATACACAAAGTGAAGGAAAGTCAGTCAGCAAACCTTAGGCTACTGCAAACAAGTGTTCTGAACTGGACACGGGCATCCTCATCATTCCATATAGGATACATTCATTGCTCTCTAAACACCGAGTTGCTGGATAGGCAATGACCATGCTCCTGGGCACACAGATGACCAGTGATTAGAACTTAGGCCTGTGTCATAAAGGTTCCTGCTCATCTTCCTGAATCACTCTCCTTACTTGACAGCTCCCAGGTCCTCTCTTCAGCTGTCTCCACTCTCCCAGCCAAATCAGGCAGCTCTCCTTGATACTATGAAACATAAAATGTTATGTATAGTCACGGCGATTCTAGACCAGATCTAAACACACACACACACACTAATGTACAATACATTGTTCCTAGATATGAACCCATGTCATAAACTCTTATTAGGGTGTCTTCCTCTGTAACTCTCCACATAAGTCTTAGCATAAAGATATTTACACACCCATGTTTATGTCTGTAATATACAAAACAAGTAAGAAACAAAGCCAGCCTAAATGTCCATAAATAGGTGAATGGAAAAAGAAAATGGATTACACATATAAACTCAGCCAGAAAGAAAAGTGAAATTGTTGCTATTGCAAGAAAATGAATGGGACTAGGAAACATTATGTTAAGCAAAATAAGCCAGACTCAGAAAAGCCAATACCAAATGTTTTCTCTCAACAGTTTAAAAAAATGCCACTCTAAGAGAATTTCTGTTAGGGATGCCTTTCTTACAAAAACAGTATGTGTCCATTTCTCTAGGAAGAGACACCCCTATGATAATGCAGATTCTGGCAACAGGGCATATGGGACATTTATAAATTCAGTTTGTGTGTCTGTGTGTGTGTGTCTGCACATGTGTGTGTTTTATAGGTGTGTGAGAATACATGAGGCCAGAGACTGAGACTGAAATGTCTTCCTCTGCTATTCTCTTTTTCTCTTCTCTTCTCTTCTCTTCTCTTCTCTTCTCTTCTCTTCTCTTCTCTTCTCTTCTCTTCTCTCCTCTCCTCTCCTCTCCTCTCCTCTCCTCTCCTCTCCTCTCCTCTTCCCCCCCCCGCCCCCTCCCCTCCCCCCTCCCCTCCCTCCGTTCTCCCCTCCCCTCCCCTCCCTTCTCTTCTCTTCTCTTCTCCTTTCCTCTCCTCTTCTCTCTTCTCCTTTTCTTTTTCTTTTCTTTTGAGTCTGGGATATCCTCACTGAACCTGAACCTTGTCACTTTTGTTGACCAGTCCAGGCATCAAGCCCTTCAGATCAGCTTGTTCTCTACTCTCCACACTTGGGTTACAGGCATGCATGTACCTGCATCTCTGACTTTCAAGTAGGTTTGGGGATCCAAACCCAGGTCTTCATGATGGTTCAGCAAGCACTTTATCCATGGATCCATCTCCCCAGTTCCAGATTTATATATAATATTTGCACAAGACACTCAATTCTGAGAAAAATATTAAGCAAGAAGCTGATGGTGACCATAATCATGGTAACTCTGACCTTTCTTCTTATCACATTATCATTGTCAGATAATCGAATAAATTTAATCACTATAGAAAAAAAGCTGTCCAATGTATACTAACAGAATTTTAATACTTATGTAATTAATGGGTGTCTTTTGAGAGTTACATCTTTAAAGCATACGTTTTTGATCTAGGAGCAAGAAAAATATCCACAGCCCCATTTTAGTATCATGTATGGTTTACCAAAGAGAAGCTTATTAAAGCAGAGGAATTTGCTTATGCCTTCAGTCTATCATTGATACTGGTTCAGAATGATCCTTCCTGTAAAACCAAGTTGCCCTGATCCAGCTCACCAGGCTGAGCTGCTGGCAGGACCTTTGATTTGCAAACCAGCAGGGCTCCTTAGAGGCCATCCTAAGTGAATATCTCTATTCACTTAGACATTGTTCAGGGAGCCTTCATTGTACCTTTGCCCAATACCCTGAGGAGCCTCCCTAGACCCTGGCACTCCTGGAGCTTCCCAACTAGAGTTGTAACCAGGATCCAAGCATGACAGCCACATCACTCCTGCTGTGTCTGCCATGGAGACTCCCAGCTGCCTGGAGTTGTTTTACCTGATCCAAACAAAAGTAGAACCCCCAGCAGGCTGCAGCTGTTTCTGTCACTGCCAGTATCAGGTCCCCACACTTCACTTTGTCTCTTGAGAGGAAATAGGAAATCCTATACTCAATATAAATTCTCATTCATGCCCTTTTCACTACAGAAGTATCATCTATTTTTCAACAGTTCAGCTAATATGCTTGAGTGTCCTCCCATTTTCATCCACAAGAATGTCAACGGCTAATAAAAATAAGTTTCTCAGCGAGTAGGAAACCTGAACAATAGCGGTTTCTGCCTTGTGCTGTGGTATACAGGTGTGCCACAATGATTCAAGTGGATTCAGTTTTGATCAAGGAACTGATGGCTCCTGTTAGAGATGAGGATATACTCACAAGCCAAGGCTATAGAAAAAAAAATTCACTGTGGGATTAAAGAAGCATGTGGAATAATAAAGCAGAGAGCATCTTCCTGTGCAGAAGAGATGGGAAGTCCTGAATTACCCTGAGGAGACATCCAAGGCCACAGAAGGGCTACAGATACTTCCCAAGTACATGACAAACCATTGTCCAGGAAGAATACATTTCACTAAGCAGTGTGGGTCTACAGGTTGCTCAAATAGATAGGGAGGAAAGATACAGAGAAAGAGACCATTGCAGCTGCTAAGTGTTGAGCCAAATCAAATGTCCAGTGCTTAGAAATGTTTAATAAAAATTATTTAAGTTTAAAACCTAGTCTCTAGAGGCCAGTTGCTTATGATGATCTTTCCAAGCTCTACTGCTTTCTACATGTGTATAAGTGTCTGTCCGTGTAAGCATGTGTCTAGATGCACCTGTGCAGGATGTGCATGCATCTGTATGCCCATGCATGTGAATACGATAGTCAGCCTTGCCTGTTGTTCCTTCAGAGCCAGCCATCTAGTTTTTAAAACAGGGTCTCTCACTAGCCTGGAACTCGCCAATTCAACTGCACTGGCTGGCCAATGAGTCTCAGGAATTCATGCCTCTATGATCATGAATGTGCACTGCAACCCCTGGCATTTTTATATGGGTTCTGGGATTCCAACTCAGGTCCTTATGCTTGTATGGCAAGCATGTTGCTGACTGAGCTGTCTCCCCAGTCTCTGTTTTCACACTTATCCATTTTCTTTTCCTCTTACATTCATGCTTCAAGTTCAGGGGTTGCATTTTAGGTTCATCACTGTCCCCTTGGGTTGCTTTCTATTGATCTGAAACAAATTATGAAAAGAGAACAACATGGAACTATATACATTTATCAACTCAAACTGTGTGGCACAACTGTGTATGAATGTTTCAACTTCCTTGTTTTCCTTTTTTCCCTCTTTTACTGAAAACAGTTTTTTTCTCACACAATATATTCTGGATTATGGTTTCAGCTCCCTCTATGCCTCCCAGTTCCTCCCCACCTCCCCTCCTTTCTAGATCCAATTCATTCCTGTCTTTCATTAAAAAACACATAGGCAGAAACTAATACAGTGAAGTTGGATAAGAAAAACAAACGGAAGGAAAAATGCATAGCCACCACACTGAATTTGATAGTGGCTCTACATTGTATTCCTATCAGCAATGAATGGATGCTTTCTTATTCTATACACGCATGAGCTCATTTTATTGATTTTTAGCCATTTTGATACGTGTAACATGAAATCTCTCAAAATAGTTTTCATTTGCATTTTCCTGATGATTAAGGATGTTGAACATTTCTTTAAGTGTTTCTCAGCCACTTGTGTTTCCTCTTTTGGGAATTCTCTGTTTAGATCTGTACCCCATTTTTAATTGGGTTGCTTGTTTTCTTGATATTTAGTTTTTTGAGCTCTTTATATATTTTGGATCCTATCCCTCAATCGGATAGGTAGTTGGTAAAAATCATTTCCCATTAAGGACGCTTCCTCTTTATCCAAATTATAGTGTCCTTTGCCATGCAAAAGCTTTTCAGTTTCATGAGGTCCCACTTATTAATTGTTGAACTTAGTGTCTGTGCTAACAGTATTCTGTTCAGAAAGTCTTTTTCCTGTGCCAGTTAGTTCAAGGCTATTCCCCACTTTATCTTCTATCAGGTTCAGTGTATCTAGTTTTATGTTGATGTCTTTGATCCATTTGGAGTTGAATTTTGTGCAGGGTGATAAGTATAGATCTATTTGGATTCTCCTCCATGCAACAATCCAGTTTGACCAGCACCACTTATTGAAGATGCTACTTTTTTTCCCCTGTGTGTATACCTGCCTTCTTCATCAAAAATAAGTGTCCAAAATTATGTGGATATGTGTGTCTGGGTCCTCGCCATATATCCATTGATTAACAATGTGGGTTTGTGCCAATGCCATGCTCTTTGATGTCTTGCTGAGCTGCTGTGAGAGTGTTACCTGAGCTGATCTTTGTCTGGAGCCTTGACTGCAGAAGTCCCTTGCAAAGCTCATTAGCAGAAATTACTTCCAGGCAGAGAGATCACCTCTCATTCGATAACTAATGGGTTCTGCTGTGAGATGCTTGCTAGCATTTCACATAGGTCCAGCATAGACAAGCAATGTCATGGCAGCTTGTTTCATCAAGAGAAGGAAGAGAATGACTTTCTCCAAGCTCCTGAGATGGAATCTTATAAAATTAACAGAGTTATGGGTGCAGTGCCTGTAGCATCTCTGACATACTCTATTAAAAAAAAAAATCTTATAGGCCCTGTCCAGGAGAGGAGATTACATTTGGATATAGGTCATGAGATTCCATCTGAGAGTAGTCTATTATTCACACATACACATACACACAGTATTTGTGTTTCACCAGTTCATAATTGAAAGCTACTACCAGTATCAGGAAGCTGGTGTCAGTTCTTTGGGAATAAGCAGGACAGTGTGATTCTTCATCATTGTTCAGTCATTAGGCAAGGATTATTCTAACTCAGGGAAAATGTTCTCTCATTGAGAAAATTATTCACATTTTAATATTTTAATAAAAGAAAATTTGGGGGTGGCTCTTGTCTCTCATAAAGACCATTTCAGGAATTTGCCATATAAATGTTCATGAAAATGCCCTTCCATTTGAATTGGCTGAGAATTCTTCATTTGTTTCATTTGAGCCATTCATAAAGTTAGCAAATATAGTATAAGTCCTAAGAACAACTTTCCTCATCGTAGAAAGAGTGTTCATTGTGGTGAATGCAGAGTCTTGGGACTCTTGGATTCTGAGCCACACATCATAAATCCTTGACTTTATCCTGTGTTTCTGTTCTCAACCATGACATCAAGTGTGTTGGCTAGAACAGCAAAACTGAGGCCTTATATCTCTAACCACAGTCAGAAACCAGAAAGAGTGGACTGGAAAAGGTATGAAGCTTTGGAAGCTCAAAACCCATGCCCTGTGTGGTACTTACTCCAGCAAGACCATACCCCTTGACCTCACCAAAAGCACCACTAATTGGGAACAAAATGTTTGAATGCTTAAGCCTATGAAGGACCTTCATCTCTTCCTCACCTTGGTTTTTCAGACAAAGTCTTCACTGTCCAACTACACTGGCTGTCTGACAAACCCCTTGGATCTGCCTGTCTCCATCTCCTAATGCTGGGTTGCAAATACACATCATCATGCTGCTGTCTTTATGAGGCATCTAGACTTGGATCCTAATGCCTCCATAGCAAAGTCTTTCTTTACCCACAAGCCCTCTCTCTGGCTCTAAGTTTCTCTTCTTGACTTCAGACAGCCACCTTCTTGCTATAGCTTTGCATGCCCCAATTTGATGTGTGCATAGATTTAGAGATTGTGGCCCTCAGGTGTCTCTTCTTATAAGTACATTAATCTCATTAGGTACAGGTTCTACCCATATGGTCTTTGATTATGTGTACATTGCAAATACAGTCAGTGATACTGATGGCTACAGCTTACATATGTGAACTTTTAGAAAACGTCAAGTTTGTAGCTTCATGGAAAGAATATCACTTAAATATAAAGGTGTCTTGAGTTTGTTTTTACTTCTTTTATAAAGTGTTACCTGAGGAATACAAGGAGCCAGGGGATTTTCACAGTTTACCTCTCCAGACATCTTTCCTGTCCTTAATTTCTGTAGCTGATTAATTAAGTCCTGATACTCTTTTTCTAACTCTATTTGTTGTTTAAGAACAGATATTTTTTCCTATAACTCCCTTATGGGATCTATAACCACCATCTCCATTGCAGGAGCACTTGGAGGTGGAGGAGCATAGGGAGGGGGTCTCCCAGAAGAGGGCCATTCAGGGTCATAATGCTCGGCTGCTCTTCCTCCAGGTCAGCACAATCTGACTCTGACAAATTGTCATCAACCTTTGGTTGTATTTTAGATTCTAATTTCGGATAAATATGTTTCTTTTTATTTTGAACATGAAAGACTGCATTCAGACAACAAAACAAAAGCAGACAATTAACACATGTGAGCAGCAAACAGCAAAACAAAAACAGAGAGTTGAGTTCAGGCTGACCTATTTCTTGCCCCATTTTCATTAACATGACTTACCTTTCTCGATGCGGCAGATTACCACAGTAATCACCTTCTTTTCACTTCTGAATTTTCGGCAGATCCTTCTTCCAGTAAAGTCCCTCACTGGGTCTCTCGTTCTTGCCACCCCATGTTGGGCACCAAAAATGTTGCAGCCCGAGCTGCCCTACGTTTGGGGGCCAAAATGTCCAGGACCACTCTATTAATGTTGGGACCCACACTGCCAAAAGCCTTGGGGCTAAATTGTTAGAGCCGGCACTGCCCCAAGCTGCTCCAGTCTGCGGGTCGGGGTTCAGCAAGAGAGAGAGTGGGGGCGGATTCAAGGAATGGAGACCAGACAGAGTGTGATTCAATCCCGTTTATTTTTCAGTCTCTCTTCTTCTCTCCAAGTCCCAAGTCTTGAGTTCCTAGTCTCTAGTTCCTAGTCTCTAGTGCCTCCAAGTTCCAAGTTCTTTCTCCAAGTGCAAAGTGTCTAATGTCTAATAATTGTTCTTCCGAGTTCTCTAGTCCAAGTGTCTTCTTCCTCAATGCTTAATTCCTACTCCAAGTTGTACTCAAAGTTGTACTCTCTAACCTGATTCCTAGTTCCAAGTTGTACTGATCTCTTCTGTCTGCCTGTCTCCTTTTATATGTCTCATTTCTAAGCCATGCCTCTAAGTCATGCCCTTAGGCCTTGTCTCTAAATCTGATCTCTAAGTTATGCCCTTAAGTCACACACCTTTAAGTCTAACACACCCAAGGGAAAATCCTGGGTATCTAAAGCAAGATGTTATCAGAGTGTGCTCAGCTGTTGTAGGCTATTGTAATCAAGTCTCTTATCAGGGTATATGGCTCAAGATGGCTGCAAGGATGATAGCCACCTTCTGTCAGCTCCCCACAGTTACCAATGTTTACTGGTATTCTACTTAGTGTTGTTATTGCTGTGGTAAACAGCATGGCCAAAGCAACTTGAAAAAGAATTTCTCTCTAATTACACTTCTAGGTAAGAGTCCATCACTGAGGGGAGCCAGGCCAATAACTCAAGCAGGGGGAAGAATCTGGAGGCAGGAACTGAAGCAGAAACCTTGGAGTAGTACTGCTTACTGCATTGCTCACTATGGCTTGTTCAGCCTGCTCTTGTATGCCATCTAGGACCATCTACCCAGGAATGACACTACCCACAATGGGCTGGGCTCGCACATCAATCGTAATTAAGAAAATGTCTCACAGGTCAATCTAGTGGTAAAAATATTTTTTCAGTTGATGTTCCCTCTTCTCAAATGAATCTAGCTGGTATCAATTTGGAAAAACAAACTAACTAACCAAGACAACTGGGTATCAGGGTTTTTTTTTTTTTTTTTTTCAATTATCTCATTTAATTTCTATAGAAACTCTGTGTTGATAAATAGTTGCTGCTATGATTATTACCATGCTCTAGATGCTTAGAAATGTCATGCTGTAATCAGACACCCCATAAGCTAACCATTTGTTTATCTAACAGACATTCTGGAGCCTTTTTTCTGTGGAAAAAAAAAAAAAAAAACAATTCTCCACACCTGAATCTGGCCATGGATAAAATGGAAGAAGAATTCTGTCCTCTGAAAGCTTATGCTCTGAGAAATGAAATCAGATATACACAAAAACAGTACATTAGAATTAGGAAAGTATGCATGTATGAGAAAACTGAGTAGTTTAAGGTGACCCTAGGTAGTGAGGAGATCAGGAAGCATAGCAATTATAGATCTATAGTTTATGGAGTAAACACTGAAGGGAGACAAATGGGCTGGCCAAATTGAAGGCATAGGGGGAAATGTATTGAAGCAGGGGGGAGAAAAAAGCTGAAGACAGGATCATAATGCAAATGCCTGGTGACCAACATGAAGGCAAAAGTCTAATCTGGAAATCACCAGGGTATTCAGAACTGATGTACTCCAGAAAATTTCTTTTTATAGAAGGGAAAAGGATACTTACTTGTCACCTGGTACAAGTCACCTGTTACTGGTCACAGTCTTAGGTGCTTCACTTATGGTTTTCTGTTTAATTATCCTACAGAAATTATAAAAGAAGTCTGCAGCAAAGTAAGTGTTGTAAGGTCCCTTAAAACTTGCACCAGATTAATCAATGAGATAATATCAGCTCTAAGCCTATTGGAGCTATTTGTACATCTATCCTACCCTTCAAGAAGATATGGGTAAAGGAAGTCAGTGGTTTAATATTGAAGGGTACCCAGGCAGCTTTCCCTCATGGTCCTGTGTGGGTATATGTCCTCTGAAGACCCACCACCTGAGATTATCCACTCCACCTTTCTACTTACTTAGGCATTGTCAAAAGGAAGTTGGGAGAAATACATTCCTAACTTTATGTGAATTTTTAAAAGATCCAAAATACCTTGTTCATTTAATTCAATAAAAATGGGGTAAACTTGTAGCCAAGAGTAAATAGAAATCACAAAAAAAATTAATTTTTTTTAAAAAAAATCACCACTATCGAATTCCAATTGTTTTTAAAACTCACAGCCCTTGAGAGGATAGTATATCTGCTCCTCATCAGCCATTACTCTGGGTAATTAGTAGTAATTAGTAATTAGAAGGTAATTTATTAGTTTGAGTCTTTCCAGAGATGGTAAAAAATTAACAACCCTGTTAGTAAAATTCTATTACTGTGACAAAACATCTGGGCTACACAGCTTTTTAAAGAGGTAAAGTTTGCTGTGGTTCTGGTTTCAGAGGTTCTAGTCTGTGGTTATTTTGTTTAACTACTTTGGGGTCTGTGACCAGACAACATCTAATGGCATGAGTGCACCTCAGGGCTTCTGATAAGAAGAAAAGGAAGAGAGGGATGAAGAGTGGGGACAGAGAGGGAAAGAGCCACTTTTGTGGTCCTTATAGAGGATATTCCCGTAGAGATATGAGAACTTCCACGGGACCACATCTCTTACAGGTTCCAACATCTTCTAATGACACCAAATTATGAACCGAATGTTTAACACATAGGCCTGTAGGAAAATTCCACATTCAAACTATAGCAGCAAGGAAAGCTAAAGAAAGGTTTCCAAAATGTAGTTGCTCCTTAGGAGGCTGAGGATGAGAAGGCTTCTAACAGGTACAGTAAAATGGGGCAGAGAAAAACTGGGATTCTTGCACTGAGACTCAAGAGGGCTGTTACAACTTGTCTGTGGTTTTTCCTGAGCTCAAGGCAAGGACTCATAGAATTCATCTTATTCAGGTGCCCAATGTCTCAGGATAGAGTCCAGTATCATTGTGGTGACCTACAAGGTCCTTATTGTGCTTCCCTGTCTATTCACCTTATGTTCTCTCTGGTGTTGAGCTTAGAGAAGGGCAGGTCTTTCTACCCACAGAGAACTTTCCTATATTCACAAACATCCATCTTCCCTCATCTCTCTGCTTGGCTTGTTCCCTCTGTTGTACTGAGCTCGTATCTGCTATCTCTCTCTTCATTTGGACATATTATATTGAACTATAATTGCCTATGGGCTTGATCTTCTCCACCAGACACTGAACAAGTCATGGGAAAATACAGTAGAGTACTTCATCCATCACTCCATCCCCATTGCTGATTTCTAAGTGAGAAACTGAAGCCAAGTCATGCCACCATGAACTCCAGGAAGCTCTGTTTTGTGTGCCTATCATTTGGAGACTAGCTTATGTCATTGCCATCCACCATTGACAAACGACAACATCCCATTCCCCAGCTGCGTGTCTCAGGGTAAAGACCTTAGTCACCTCTGTTCCCAGCTATCCACATAATGCCATTAAGTTTTATACCACATCTAAAATGTACAGTGTACACATGTCATTAAAATAAAGAAACTGAGACACAGAAATTTAAAACTGTCAAGTGAGGTGACACAGAGGTTAATGTCAGTGTCGTTTCCCCAGGGAGCTTTGAGTCCCAATTCAGTGTTTCTCTCATTCTATTGTTTCACACAGTAAAGGAAAAAGTGATGACAAGAAAAATAAAAATGCAGGATGGTGACAGATTTACTGAGCTCTACAAAAGGGGAACAAGAGGCTATTAGTCATCTTTGGCTTTCAGGTAAATGTAAGTTGGGAATTTTCCCCCTGATATGACCGAGTTCATTCCAATTTTTATGATTTTTTTTTAACTTTTTGATTTCAAGTCTTTTCTTGCTTTCTCGGAAAAACACAAGGAAGGTCAGGAATCTGCTGCATTGATCTTCCAGGTGCATATTAAGAGGGCTTGGAAGCAAATGATTCTTCATGTGACACAGGCTCCTCCCTTGGACCTGGAAGGAGAAAAATTTCACTGATCTTTTGGAATCACATTTCACTTATGTTCAAAAATACATCAATTACTGTGCTTGTGTTTTTTTTTTTTAAATAAGCATATATTACAAATATCAGAGTAGCAATAAATATGGAATAATGCTCAGCCTCTCACTGTGACAGATTTTATACATGAATTAATTGGTGGGAAAACAATACCATTAGCAAGTGTGGCTGTCATAAATGTTATTAGCTAAATCATCTACAGAGCTTCAATAGGCTTCTAACCATGTATTCCTAGCAGTGGCCAACTTGAAATAACTTATTCCCTCTAGACCTTGAGTAAAAATACTACGGTATAGGTAACCATTCTTTCTTATAACAAAACAATAAAACCCGAATGTGATTGTGAATAGAGGCAATAAAAGATGAGCTGAATAGATAATCATGAGGTTTTCCTACTGTAAAACGACACTAAGGAATTCCTCTCTCCAATTCAGTCAATATTCAAAGTGATCTGAACACAAAATAAACCCACATAGCTTTACAATTTTAAAATGTTAATTAAACACAGATTAATATTCACTAGGTTTATGATCTTACAACATTTTCCTGGTACTCTTTGTAACCCTAGATAAACTTAATCTACTGAAATGACTTGTCTGTCTTCATTTCAACTCTCAATCTCACTTATCCAAATTAAAACCAAATATATATTTTAGAATTACAGTAGAGAATGATGAGTGATGTGTAATATCTAATTAGACACTTGAGATGCAGCAGGAGTCGTTCAGAGTGATGAGGATGATGCTGGTGGCCAGCATCAGCACCACGGACCATGTGTCTAGCACTTGTATATGACAAATAGTGTCCTTGGGTCTTTCTATATTCACTTGTTGCATACAGAATCTCCCTAATATACTCTGGTAGGTAGGAGGGTTGTAACTACCACTATCTAATGCAAAAGGACACCAAGACTTATAGAAGTTAAGAACTTCAACCCAGGTCCTTAACCCACTCTGACTGCACTTGAAGCTTTAAACACTCCTTAGCGTAATCATTTCATGTGATGTACACATCCATTGTTGTATCATTAACAAGATTTGTTCTGTTTCATTCATCACATGGAACTTGACTGTCTCTTGAAAGTAAAATGGAGTGGAATTCTAGGTACAATATTCCTAACATTAGGAGCATGCTTCATTATTTGATTAGATGGTTCTCAGTCCTTTATTTAAAAAAGAAAATAGGTTGAAAAAGAGTTTTAAACTTATCCAGGTTCTTATAGGTAATAAATTATAACATGAGATAAAAGGCAAATATATTTCAAAATGGCTCTCTCTTATCAGAGTTCCCTATCTTGATGGTACTAGCTCCATTAACTGTGGAATCAGCTCCTCTTTGAAGGTGTCATTAACCTGAAGTTCACGTGTGAAGAAAAACCATTTCTCAATTTCACCTGCAACACTCCACATCTATAAGCGGGGACAGTTGCAGAAATTTGTGGGTCAGATTAAATAACTCCTTAAGGCCATGGAGTGACATCGCACGGGTATGTATGAGTGTGTACCAGGTGGTAACCCATAGCTTCCAGCAGAGGAAATGCCAAGAATGCTAGACCAGTCCTACAAAACATTAGTTCTCAAAGCATGGTAATGTTCTGTTCTATGCTGTCCAGTGTGGTAACACTAGCTCATTATTATGGCTTTATGACCCGTACAGGTGAACTGAGTTTTATTTATACCAAATCTTAATTAGTTTAAATGTTAACTGATTTGTTTAGCAACCACTGTTTTGACAGTAGTGATGTTAGTTTGAGTCACTTTTATTATTTTCTGCTGAGACAGACCCACTATCTACAGTGCAATCAAGTTAGTACCACACAGCTGTGAGCCCTGCTATAATTTTAATTGTTTGTTTTCATCTGAATACACAAACATTAACTCATTTAATTAAAAAAAAATCCAAGCATAGTGGCACATGCCTGTACTTTCAGTTACCCCACAGATGGATTGCTTCAGTCCAGGATTTCAAGCCCAGTCTCAGCAAGATCGTGACTCAAACCAAACCTACAAAGGAAGTAAGACAAACATAATTCCCATTTTACACAGAAAAATTTACACATATCTAATGATGAAGTAATTCTGGCCCACTAATGTATAAGCTAACAATTCTGACCATTGAGTAAATTCTGCTTATTTGTCCCAATATGTTTTGACCAAACATTTTCCTGTGTAGATATTATTTCCACCTTTGTGGACGGCTGGAACTAAAGAGCATTAACTGGAAAGTTTATAAATAACAGAAATGTATTTCTCACCATGATGGAGGCCAGAGAGTGAAACATCAAGTTGCTGTCAGATAGAGTATCATGAGAGTCTGCAGTAGCATCATTTTCTCTCCCTCTGATGCCATAGTGGCCATCACAGAGGATGCCTCCAGGCTTGCCTTTTAGAGATCATTGATGACATTCAAAAGGGCCACACCTCCATAGATTATCTCCTAAAGTCTCGCCTTTTAAAACAGTTAGCCCCTTAACTATTAAGGATTTTAATAAATAAATTACAGAAGGATGTAAACATTTAGTGACTACGTTTTAATCCATGTCACAAATGCACTTAGAAAGTATAAAACGGACTTTGAATTAAGAACGTACTGCACAGGTTTGGCAAAATATTTTATGTATATCCTACAATTGTTCTTTTTTATTTTCGTGTGTAACACAACTGTGAAATAGTGTCAACTAATGCTTTTTCGAGTTCATTGGAACAGTTGTGCATGAGTCTCAAGAGAGCTTTCATTTCACTGCCCACAACCTAATCCTTAATATAGCGCCTTCCTCCCTATCCCCCACCCCAGCCACAGCTTGCCTTGGATGAAACTTGTGGCAAAACTCCAAATGTAACTGATTTAAGCATGATGTTAAATATCAAGGCAATGGCTGTCTCCAGATGCCAGCACCTTCTAGTATCTCTACTGTCATTTATTCTTTAGTGATGTATATCTCAAGTTCTCCTCAAGTGCCAACAACAAAGCAGTCTTTTTTTTTTTTTAATTGGATATTTTATTTACATTTCAGATGTTATTTCCTTTAGCCATTTCACCCCCAGCCAGAAACCTCCTATCCCATTCCCCCTCCTCCTGCTTCTCTGAGGATGTGCCCCCTCCACCCACCCACTTCTACCTCCCCACCCTCGAATTCCCCCACACTGGGGTATCCAGCCTTCACAAGACCAAGGACCTCCTTTTCCCACCTATGCCAGACAAGGCCATCCTCCCCTATATACACAGCTGGAGCCATGGGTCCCTCTCTATATGCTCCCAGGCTAGCTGTTTAGACCCTGGGAGCTCTGGTTGGTTGGTACTGTTGCTCTCCCCATGGGGCCGCAAACACTTTCAGTTCCTTCAGTCTCTAACTCCTCCATTGGGAATCCCATGATCAGTTCTATGGTTAGCTGTGAGCATTTGCCTTTCTATGTGTCAGGTTCTGGCAAACCTCTAAGGAGACAGCTATATCAGGCTCCTGTCAGCATGTACCTCCTGGCATCCACATCAGCCTCTGCCTTTGGTGACTGCACATGGGTTAGATACCCAGGTAGAATAGTCTCCAGCAGCCCCAAAGCTCACACTACCCAAGATACAACTCACAGACCACATGAAGCTCATGAAGCAGGAAGAACAAAGCAGTCTTATAGCTTGCAAAGTCACCCTTAGCAAGAAAAAAAAATATCCTTTGCTCATTAGCATTAACAAAACTTCAGAGTTGAAGGTAATTGGTTGGCTCATGACACAAGTCCATCTCTGAATCAGTCACTGTGGCCAAAGAGACTGTCCCAATTTTAATTGGTACATAACACCCCTAACACTTAGGGGCACAAAACTGGGATTTTATTTTAGCCCATGATTTTATTAGCTGTCATTAGGATGAAGTTCAGAGGGATGATTTTTCTGTCCCACATGGCGTTGACAGAAGTCCCTTCATGGTGTTCCCTGTTCCCTGAAAGCCTCAGACTGAAAACAACTCAGAATGAAGCACATTGGCTTAAAGAGGGGCTGGAAGACAGAGCTTAGCTGGAAGTATATGCCATGATATTCGCATGTCATATCTTTTCTAGTATGGGGAGGGCACTAAGGTTATTAAGGAAGGAACAGGAATGATTACCAAGAAGATTCAAAAGTCTTTTTATGCTGTATTTTAAGAAATCCTAGATGGTTCTTTTGGATGTTTTTATCTGGGAAAGAGGTAACCAGAGAATGATACTCCACCTCTTAGGGGGACCAGAAGCTATTATTATTTTTTCTACACTAGTCTTTAACCTTAAGTAGAGATAGAATGATCTTGTCATATACAAGTCCGAGCCTGTGACAGCCCCTCCTTCCAAGTGCTGGGGTCAGCTCCACCTGCAGTATGTAACCTAAGTTTTCTAAAGGAATATCAGAAATGTTTCTAGAGAAGAGAAAAAGGAAATTGGTGCATGTGGACATGTAACCAACAGCCCCGTTACAAGTGGTGATGACATCATACAACTTTGTGGTCCTTGTAGACATTTTAGAATGAAAAAGGATGAAGCTAGAGAGTGATAAAACTGAACCTCAGGCTCTGTCATCTACTTATGCTGGGTTTTCAGCTTTTAGCCTTCCCTTCCTTTTCTATAAACTGTGGATTAAAATAACTCCCCCTAGGGGGTGGGGCGATAACAGTAACTCCTCCCTAGGGGTGGGGCGATAGTAATTCTTCCCTAGGAGGGATGATAAGAGTAACTCCTCCCTAGGGGGAGGGGTGATAAGATTAACTCCTCCCTAGGGGTGGGGACTTTCTCAGGGCTCTTCTCCCAGTTTTCCCTCCTGAGGCTTGAGCTACTCTTGAAGCTGGCACTCCCTTTGAGGGTGGCATCAAATGTAATGGGCTAAGGAGTTTCCAATGTGAAGGAGGGCTTCAACTGTAGAGAACCTAAATATTATTTGCAAGCAGCACTGGGCTCTAATTCCCAGATGTAGTTCACCATTTTCCTTTGATCAGTAAAAGCAGGTAGAGCTCGGTCCCTATTCACAGCAGAGAGTGCTTCTCTGCATCTTTGTGGTGACACTTTTCCTTCTTGATCTTTGAAAGCTACTCCACTCAGAATGCAAAGCATTCAGGGCCAGTGGTTCTTTTTTGCAACATCTTAGGCCTCTGCTGATCTCATCTTCATAATGGGATCAGGGGCTGAGGTTAGCTTTTTTTTTTCTTTTATTGGTCATTGCTGATAAAACCTGATTGCTGATTTTTTTTTTTTTCCTGTACATTCAATGACTAGAAGCTGTCACCAAATCCTGTGATTAAATTAGGCTTTAAATACTAAACCCATGACTTCTCAGCCAGATGCTTTTCATCATGAAGACAGTTTTGAAAGGAAAATGCCCTTCAGGAAATGTTATCCCGGGGTTATACATCTTTAAATGTGAATGCAGATGGAGCATGTACGACTGGGATGTGGCAGCTCTTTCATTTTTCAAACTTTCTTTTGTATATATTTTCAATTAATATGTCTAGCTCGTGAATTTGATCTAAAAACAAGTGATCTTGGATTGAAAGCAATTGGGATTTTCTGTGGCTTCTAAGGACAGCTACAGTTCTTTATCCTGCTCCTAGAAAGGACAATAAAAAGAACGCAAGGGGTCGGGAATATTTCCCTGTGCTCAGCATGTAGGAGTCAGGCCACTGATAATAACTGAGATCATTTGTGGTCATCATCAAAGTGATGCTGAATAAAAGGGAAGGCTAGGGTAAATTAAATGTTTCTCTCCCTCTCTCTCTACCTCTCTCCCTCTCTACCTCTCTCCCTCTCTACCTTTCTCCCTTTCTCCCTCTCTCTCTTCCCCTTTGTCTCCCCCTTTCTCTCTTTTCCCTTCCTAGTCTTCCTCTTCCTCCCTCCTCCTCCTCCTCCTCCTCCTCCTTCTTCTTCTTCCTCTCTCTCTCTCTCTCCCTCCCTCCTTCCCTCTCCCTTCCTTTGCCATGTTTAAGAAGACAAAAGCTGGGTGTTTTGTATGTAACAGCTCTTTGAAAGCATTTCTCACCAGTGTATGAATACAAACAAAGAACTTCTCTTTAGGACAATGACAATATGTATCTAGAAAAAGCAATTATTTTTATATATGTTTTTTATTGATTTTGGAGGGAATGAAAACAGTTTTCTAATTAGGAAGAGTTATTTTCATATATATGATATATAAATAATATCATATATATATATATATATATATATATATGTGTGTGTGTGTGTGTGTGTGTGTGTGTGTGTGTGTGTGTGTGTATCACAATTCCTAAAAGTGATACACTGTATTTGGCGAAGGACTGGGTGCACATGTGTGCACTGTTGTCAAAACCAGGGTCTTGCTCATGACAGGCCATTGATCCAACACTGAGATAAACAGGTGTCTAATCTTATTTACTTTTAAAACTCAAGCAGAGGTCTTTGCTTCTTTTAGACCCTTATACAGTTTCCTTGTCTGGGCTTCTTATTCATCAACCAGAAATCCATAGGCTTTTAGTTCCTTTTTGATATAGGTGAAAGGACGTCTTTGCAAAGCACAGCTCGGCAACCTACAGCAAGTTGAGCTACTGAATGCTGAGCAAGCCTCCTCCAGGCAGCATCCGGGAGAAAGCCAGATTGCAAGACGTGCTGAAGAGAACAGACCACATGCTCTTGTTAAATAAACCAATCCATCACAGCACTGGCTAGAACTAAATTGCATTCTTCAAACATAGACCCATGGCCCAGGAGGGAAAGTTCATCCAACAAAGGGAAAAATAGCCTGGGAAGAGAAAGCTGCTCTGGTCCTAAACGAGATCATTTCACCGCTGGGGAGGTGACTTGGAGATTAGGAACACTTTTGTTCTTACAGGACTTGGATTCTTTCCCTAGCATCACGTGGGGGTTCACAACTATGTGTAACTCCAGTTCCAGAGAATATTATACCATCTTCTGAGTCTGCAGGTACCAGACATACATGTGGTGCACATACACACGTGGAGGCTAACACTAGCATACATACAATTAAAATCTAAATGTTTTTAATTCAATTTTTTTTAAAGTTTTTCATTATCTTGGATTTGACATGGCAGTTGTGTCGTGTAGGATCTACTTAATGAGGAAGGTTATGATCCAAGTTTTATACCCCAAATAAACCAGTCCCCCACTTACTGCCACCTACTCACAAACACATACCTCCTTTTACTTCAAAGCTGCCTAACCACCAATATGGATTAGAATGTGGCATGCTCGCTCACATCTCTGGATTACATATAAACTTTACCTCCAGTGAGAATACCCATCTCAGCCTGTGGAGATAGCAGTCAATAAAATGTTTGCCATGGAAACCTGAGTACCTGAGTTCAATCCACAGAACTCTTATAACAAAGCCTGGGGTGACAGGATGTGTTTGTAATCTTAGCTCTGGGAGGTAAAGACAAGCACACCTTTGCAGCTTGCTGGCCAGCAAGCCAAGTCTTCTTGGTGGACTCTAGACCAGTGGGAAAGCCTGTCTTGTTAAACAAGCTGGATGGCATTCAGAGAAATAACATCTGTCCTCTGGCATCTACACACAAGTGCACATACACATACACACGCGCCCACACACAGGCGCACACCCCAATGCTCATCTCTTCTTCAAATATTACAATTCCTCCTTTAAGCACTTATCTCAGACATTACCTTTTAACTCTCTGATCATCTCTGGAAACAGTCTGTGTTGATTGGTCCCCAGTTCTGCCCCTTACTGGCTAAACATGGGCCATTCAGGGCATCTTCGTTTGCCTTCATCTCCACCTCTCTAAACAGAGCGGTAGTCATCGTATCTGTATCCCAGGACTAACAGGAGGGTTGACATGTAGAACTCACGCAGTTCACTTGGTGGAATGCCTGGCTCAGAGTAAGTGCTACACCACCGTTGTGATTCCAAACTATTTATTCACTTCACTGACTCATTCATTGATCATGTTAATGACAATTACATTTTACTTTGCACTAAGCTGAAATCTTGTCAGCGGCATCCACTAAAATGAATCAGTTTATCCTCAGCTCTAACATAGCCCCAGGAATGTGTTTAACTGAACTTCACAGAAACCCGTCTAGATGAGGTCTGCTTCTGACAGTTACTAATTACCTGTGCTGCTTAAACAGTAGTAACAATAATGCTTGGTCACTGAGCATTTACTTTGCATTCAGCTTTGATCTGGAGTTTTGCGAGTAGTAATGTCATCAGTCCTGTGACCTGTAAGTATGGTCCTTAAATAGAAATAAAACAGGGACTGGAGAGATGCCTCAGTGGTGAACAGTGCTTGCTGCTCTTGCAGTGGATCCGATTTCTGTTTTCAGTACTTACATTGCGGCTCATACTATTGGTAACTTGGTTCCAGGGGATCCAACGCCTCTTCCGGCTTCAATCAGCATTGTGCATGTGAGGTATATAAACATACATGTAGATAAAACACTCATACACATAAAATAAAAATAAATAAATCTTTTACAAAAAGAAATGAGAAAACAGAAGCTTAGTTAGTTAATTCTTTGCCCAAGATCCTACAGCAAATAAAGGATTTGAAGCCAAAGTATGTCTGACCCTATTCCATTGTTATGGATTCCATTGATATTCCTTTGTTATTTCATTGTTACCTATGCTTTAATGATTTGATACTCAATATGTGGATTTAGTGGGCATAATAAAGTACCGCCATTTTTGGAGTTATTGATTTAATATGTGGTATTTTGCTTCCATGTATATGTATGCATATTGCATGTAGCCTTGGTACCCACAGAGACTAGAAGAGGTCATAGGATCTCCTAGAGCTGATGTTATGGATGATTGTAAACTCCAATGTATGTGGATGCTGGGAATCGAACCCAAATTATTTGTAAGAGCAAGAAGTGTTCTAAACTGATGAGCCATCTCTCTAGCCCCAAATTAATAGCTTTTAAATAAAGCTCACAGTGATAGCACTATATTAATCACGTTCTTCAGGACCATTCCCAGACGGAGTGACAGGGGCCGCAACTAATCTTAAATAAAACGTGACGTTCTGGTAGCTTCTATCTTAAAAGCCCAAATGTCCAGTTAGATTCAGGTATTCCTGCACATGTCCTGGGAGTGCTTATGAAGCAGTGTCTTGGACAACTGTTGGGGTGAACTCTGACTCTCAAGCAGGACCACTCCAAGAGGGGTCCTGGACGCTCAGGTTCACAACACGTATGTTTAGCAACCTCTCCGGAGGTCCCAGAACTGACTCATTAACCGTTTCTATCCACACCCTCACTGATAGCTGAGATACACAGGAAGTACTAGACAGTGAGGCCAGCACTAAGTCACCCGAGGAGTGAGGCACTGAGACAGTTGCTTCCCTAAGGATTAGTCAAACAGTTCTATTACAGTGGGAAATGGGTAGTTGTCACTAGGCAGAAAGATACAACTGATAGTGGACTGCAAAGCTCGACTCTGATTTGCATTCATTTGTCTGCTAGGCTCTTGAGCTTACATGGGACAATTAGTTTTGCAGTTGACATCAGTGATAAAAACAAAATTCCACCTTAGATAACAAAGTTTTTTCTTCTACTGCCAAATAATATATTGGCATGTCCACAGAAACGGAATATTCATCATTTTGATCTAAAACACGGTGTATGACACCTAGAAGATTATCACTAAGGTCAGAGTGTAAGGTCTGAAGATTTTCTATTGGTTCCTAATCACTGGTATGATGTTAGACTTAGTATTCCTACGACAGAGGCCTTAAGAACTCTCTGTCCCTTTCTGTCCTGTGAAGATGTGACCCAGAGATACTATCTATGAAGCGGAAGTGGCTCTACATCAAACCACGAACATACCAGTGATTCACTCTTCTTTTCCTAGGAGTGACACAAAATTCTGTTGCTTAACACTATCAAGTTCACAGTATTTTATTTAGCACCTGGATGGACTCAAGGCTCTTTGCTACCTCATAGTCTGGTAGTTATGAATTTACCTAGGGAGGATACATTCATTCAGAAATGAATAATATTAATGTACCATTGGATTTCTTAATTAGTTTGAGTGGCCCTAGCAAAACATGATGGCCTGGACCTGGTGCACAGCAGAAATCTATATCTCTTATTTGTCCAGACCAATAAGCTGACCAAATGTCAGCATGATCAATCCCTCCTAAGAAGCCTTTTCTGGGTTATAAACTGCCAACTTATTGCTATCTTCCTGTGAAAGAAGCAGAGAAAGCTCTCTGTGGGTTTTTTTTTTTTTTTTTTTTTTTTTTTTTTTTATACTGAATCTGTCCTTGAAAGACCTGTTCTCTGATCCTCATTACCTCTCAGAGGCTTCACCTCATACCATTAAATTTGAGATCAGGGTTTCAACTTAAGAATTTGGGAGGGATCTATCCCATGTGCAGTAACCAAATGCAGACACTGCTGTGGATGCAAGGAAGTGCATGCTGGCAGGAGCCTGATATATCTTTCTTCTGAGAGGCTCTGCCAGAGCCTGACAAATACAGAGGCAGATGCTTGCAGCTAACCACTGAACTAATCAGGGGGTCACCAATGGAGAAGTTAGAGAAAAGATTGAAGGAGCTGAAGGGGCTTGCAGCCCCATGGGGAGAGCAACAATACCAACTAACCAGAGCTCCCAGAGTCTAAACAGCCAGCCTGGGAACACACATGGAGGTATCCATGGCTTCAGCTGTATATGTAGTGGAGGCGTGAGTGGGAGAAGAGGTCCTTGGTCCTGTGAAGGCTAGATACCCCAGTGTAGAGGAATTGGAGGGCAGGAGACAGGAGTGGGTGGATGGGTGGGGGCACACCCTCATAGAAGCGGGAGGGGGATAGGATAAGGGGCTTGGGGGGGATGGAGAAAGGGGGTAACATCTGAAAAGTAAATAAATAAAATATCCAATAAAAATAATAATATTAACTTAACAAAAGAAGAATTTGGGAAAAGAGGGTAACACTCTCAGCTTATGGCCCGGGCTTTCTTATTCTGGAGGATTTGCCTTTCTGAATTGAGGGAGACAGTAATCAAAAGCGGTTCGACAGTAGGGTTCATAACAGAAAGAATGTGATTTCTCAAAGAGGCACTCAAGACCATCACAACATTTGACTTCCTCAGAATTTCACCCTAGGCTATGCATCTCCACTGAGCATTCCTCTCTTCAAGATATGTTGCCATCTCAAAAAGTGAAACAAAGTTGCTTTTCAGCTCAGAGCTTGAGCTGAGGCGGGCCTGAAAACTCAAGGGAAGAGGGAAGATGCTGAACACCTGGTCCTTTCCCTGCAAGTTCTGTCAGTTCCCAAAGATCTCGCTCCGGTGACTCCATCAGTACCAGTAAGTTTCAGCCCAATCCTGGAAGAATAAAAAATAATCATTAAAGAAACACCCAAGACATTTTACCAGGCTCTCCTCCGGTTGCTGTTTTTCCAGTTTTACTTTGAAGGCTGATGCTTGTGTTTCCTAGTGTCTCCCTGAGAAGCAGCCAGGCCTGGGAAGTGCTCCTCCCCTGAACCAGTTTCTATATAGTGTCCCTTTCTGCTGGAATCACAGCAGAGAATGGGAAATAGATCTTCATCGTTTATTAAATTGAACTTAACTTCTCTAGACCATAACAATTAGCGTGGCTCCATTTTCAGCATACTAGATTGTAATTAAGAAAACCCAGCGTCACTGCTGACACTGAAGAAGAGTTCCAGGAATAGTGCCTGATTTACATACAGCTGGACCCATCCTGAGGCATCTGCTGTGTTTAGGACTTTGTGATTAGGGATGCCAAGTGGAGGCACACACAGCAATAAGGACAGAAAGCCACTCTCGGGGTTGTCAGTCAGCCAGCTGAATGTCTGCATGGTACGATTGAAAATGTTCTTTCCTCATCCATACTCATCGCTCTGCACTCTGTATGTCTAGATTCATTCATTCCTGCGGGGAGGCCACAAGTGTTCCCTGAGTACATCCGTGTCTCATGCGGTTCTATTCAGTAATAAGTACTAAAATGCTTGAACAGTAGGAGCTTAAAGAATAGGAAATTATATTTTTTATGTAAGAAATCCATAAGCATCTGTCACTAACAGGAGTTTAGTAATCTAAGTGCCAATATTGGGATTTTTTTTTAAATGAATTTCCCTTACCGGTGCCTGCAGTTACAGTGATCATCTCACCTACAAATCCAGGAGTCTGAAGACTGAAAACCAGGCCAGTAGTAAATGCCTTTTGCTGACAGGAAATGAGGACTTTGCCAGATCACTCTCCCTAAAAGACCTTAGTTGCTTTTATAGAGCAGAACTGTCCAGCCTCAGCCACAGGAAATTATTTTTGTGTCGAGACTCTGGGGTAGGAATTATAATGGGAGAAAGGGCTGGGAAATGGCTTTTCTGTAGCCAATTTACAGTTCTGGCCACAATTTCAGTGTGTCATCTGCTCTGTGTGGAACCTTAAACACACAGATGGAGACGTGCTGTCCCCGGCCTTCAGAAATGTACAGCCTAGTGCCGAGATAGACGAGGAAAGAAAAGCTCAAACTTTTGAAGCAGTATGGAAAATACAATAGAAGCCTAAAAGAAGACTGATGTTTAGTCAAATATAGGTCAAAAAATGTTTTTACGGTGTCAGGGAACTCAGGACAATTAGTTATTTCTCTCTTGTACAAATTCAGTTGTAGAATGGGTCAGGTAACCAATTTACAATCAGTCTCCCAAGGGAGAGGGAGGAAAAAAGAAACTCAAGAGGCCTAGGCTCATTGAAATTTGTTTCTTCCTCTTTTGTTTTCAGACATGTGATTCTGGGACTTATGACCTTGAGTAAGCTCAGCAGAAGTATAAAAATTTTCATAGATATTTATAGATTTTTCTAGAAAACTGAGGGTCTAGCTGTGAAAAGTCAAGATGTGTAGATTTCCTATGATGGTTAACAGTATTCTTCTACCTAACTTGTTCATCTAGGATTTTCTTCCTTTACTTCATTATCACTTGAAAGTAAACATCTAACTTGAGATTAAGAAGTCAAGGGGTCTATACTGCATGGCCAATGACCAGATAATCCATGCAAGCAGTGTGAAGGATGTGTGAGGAAAACCAGAGGAGTGGCAGAGGTCTGGGGAACAGGGTGTCATATACAGTTGCTAAGTCGAAAAGAAATTCTTTTTTTCTAGTCAGTTGGAATACTGTTTAAGAGACATCACTTAAACCAGTATTTGGACACTTACAACATATCTTATGAGGTGAGGTGTGTGTGTGTGTGTGAGTGTGTGTGTGATGTATGTGTGGTATATGTGTGTATGGTGTGTGTGGCATTGTGTGTATGGTATGTGTGTGGCATGTATATGTGGCATGTGTGTGTGAATGTGTATGTGTGCAGTATGTGGGGTAAGTGTGGCATGTGTGTGAGTGTGTGTGTGTGCAGTATGTGGGGTGTGTAAGTGTGGCATGTATGTGTGAGTGAGTGTGTATGTGTGTATGGTGTATGTGTGTGTGTGGTGTATGTGTGTATGGTTTATGTTCATGTGTGGTGTATGTGTATGTGTGGTGTATGTGGCATTGTGTGTATGGTATGTGTGTGGCATGTATATGTGGCATATGTATGTTGTGTGTGTGTAGTATGTGGGGTGTGTAAGTGTGGCATGTATGTGTGAGTGTGTGTGTGTGTGTGTGCATGCTCATTTGTGTTGTGAGTACCAGTGCTATTGCAGAGACAAAACCTGACAAAATGGACAGCATAAATACATACTACATGGTATTATGAGCTTAGCATTTCAGTGTGGCTTAGTTTTTCCATTTTATCCAGAAAATGTAATCTGAAATTTAATATACAATCTTAATATTGGCAATTAAATTTAGCTATTAAGCATCACTGTGTGAGAGAAGAACACAGAGTCTTCAGATGTGTTTTGGGGCATAAGATGCAGATATTTTTTACCTTTGAGTCCAATTCATTTCTTAGGATTACCATGATTACAAACTAAAAATAACTTCCTCTGCTAGTAAAGGAACTGACCCATGATTCAGGTGCCATTAAAACATGCCCTGTCATAAGTTGCTTAAATTTTTTATTTTGAAGTTTTTCATCAACATATAACCGAATTATATATAATAAGGAGTTTCATTGTGGTATTTTTCAAACATGGATATAATGTGTTTTGAACACACACACACACACACATCATCTTGTTTGTTCCTCTTCTCCTGTCAACCTTCTTTCTCTGCCCACCTCCTTCCTAGTTCATATCTTATTTTTGTTTGGTTTGGTTTGGGGGATTGATGTTTGCTTTTAATGGTATTGTTGCTGATAACCCAAATCATTTGCTTGGGACTGATTTCCGAGTATGGGTGGAAGGTTAATTAGTAGATGTTTAATTCCTGCATCTGTGCCTTCAGAAGCAAAAATCCGTAACTGTAATGTCAGAATTGGATGGAAAACAAATCCCCAAAACTACACATTCTAAAATGACATTCCTGGTCAGGACCCAATGTGTTCTCACACTCCCTATGCTTTTGCTACTGGAGGCTATGAACGTTTGCGATTTGTTTTATTTTCCTTTGAAACACTTGAATTTTCTTTGTATTAGACTTCTTAGCCTAATACAACCCCCGGTATCTTCAAAAGGCACAGAGAAAACTGAGCTACTGCTGACGGATCCTCATTTGAGATTTGCATGGAGTATTCTTGACATAGCTATAGCAATTCTTTTCCAACTTGTCATTTTTATGCTACCTTCAGACTTTTGCTCTATAACCACATTCCATTATTCTTTGCTTAGTCTGTGTCTTTGCGTTTACTTAAACGTGCTCATTTTGGAAGTGTATCTTCCGACTATGTTAGTCCATCTGGGTCATAATAGAATCTCATTCCCATGACCCTCGTGGCATTGTGTTTTCTTCCAGAATGGGAAAGATCCACTGGCCCTAAATCTAGGAAAGTCCCAACTACACATTTGATGGTTGGCTGACCAATTATTCTAGGTGGGCCCAACCTGAGCTAGCTTCTCTATCTATGCTCATGTGACCCTTTGCTATCCCCATCACTTTAAGACTATTCTGATGTTATATTTACTACTCTGTTGACCAAGCAAAGTCACATGGCCAAACCCAGCAAGAAGAGCAGAGGAAACAGACCACTTCCTGAAGTTACTTGTGAAGATGTGAGCATGGGTGGAGAAGAAGATCTTGGCCATTCCCTTAATTCTAAATGGAAACTTAGTGACATATGACATAAAACAATGGCAGGTTTGCAAATTAAGGCAGCCATCTATCACCATTACCATGTGTCTATTGTTAGTAAATTAAGTTTAGAAAGCAAAAAGCACAGGGGACCCACAGCTTTCTTTCCTTAAAATAAAAGGTACCATTCTAGTTTCTAGGTTTCCTTGTGAAATCCTGGTAAACCTCTCTCTGCCTTCCAATTTACCTAACTTATTCATGTGACACTATGCTATGTGGCTCCAGGTAAGACAGCTGTGATTCTGGACTCCTTGCAGGCAGATGCCTCCAGAACATTTTGGCATTCACATTCCTCTTTTGAGGTTTAGCCTTCACAGTGACATCACTGACAAAAATCTGTGATGTGTTAGTGTGGTAGAACTTCTTTTCTGTTGGTTGGAAGTTTCTAAATATTTTTTTTTCTAACTGCTTAAAATAGAGTTCTTGGTATCACTGAATTAAGCACTGAAGCATAAAAAAGTTCCTATCATCACTCATCTCCTTGTCTACTTTAAAATTCACAGATGAGGTTTCTGCCAGGCTTGTGTGTAGCTCACAGTGCCTATCCTAAGCAGGGCTGCGCACAGAGCAGCTGAACTGTAAATATTTTCTTATAAGAAAAGCTGAACATTTTGAAACAGTACACACAGTCCCAAAAATAACCACAGTGTATCAGTATCAGTTTATGATGTTTATAAGTGTGTGCTCAAAATAAAAATGAATCCCATTTATGGGTGTCACAGTTACATATGAAGAGTAAAACAAACTGGGGCTAGAACAATGCCTTAGTGGTTAAGAGCACTGGCTGCTCTTCTTGAGGTCCTGAGTTCTAGTCCCAGATTCCACATGACAGCTCACAATCATCTGTAACTCCAGGTCCAGGAAATCCATCAACATCTCTGGCCTCCGCATGTACAAGGTGACAGACACACATACAGGCAAAACACCCATACCCAGAAAATCATTTTAAGCAAATAAAACAAACTATTAAGAATAAATAGTTGTGCTAGTTAAATCACACTGTGTATGGGAAAATGAAATAACTTATTGTTTTCAAGGGGTTGACGGCAGAAGATAGTTCATTCTGAAGAGATATTGAGAACTTCTTGAAAAATGGCAGAAATAAGTAATCAAAGAATTATGTTGATATTTCAGACAAATTAAATTACATCTGACTGCTCTGTCATACAGGGTTAAACATTTTGTCTCTCAATGAAAGTCAAATGATGCATTCTGAAGTTAAATTCATTGCCTCAAACCCGAAGGCACCAGTCTCACCAGAGACAGCAGGACAACGCAGTGTTATAAATTGTCGTTCTCTTGTTTTGTAAAGACACCCGGATTAGTGCATTCACAAGTCTCTATGAGAAAGGTGTGTGTAACTCTGAGAGCCACCGGCTTTGATCTGATTTCTCCCTCCCAAGGTTCCATCCTCGGTGGTAACTCACTCAGCCACCCATGACATCGTAATGAAATCAGAGAAACTGTGTGTCTTGTTCAATTCTCCAGGATTTGACTGCTCGGGCAGCAGGTGAGCTCAGGGTTAGAGACACTTCTGCCCTCGTTGGTATCAATTTTTATAGATCTGAAGTGACCTGAGAGGTTCCATGTGCCCTGTTCTTTCTCCCTTGTCTAAAGTCTCATCAGTGCCAGGAACATCTCCCTGGGAGTCTGAACTTTCCTTTAATCTAATCCATTTAGAAAATGACTTGCAATTTATTGAATAAAGTGGAGAAAATTGATACCTTTTCATTAGGCTGACAAAGTCTTTTTCACTGCTGGCATCTGAAATGTGTTTTCTATTTAAATTTTATTTATATCAATCTTCTCTAGTGGGAGTGAGATTAAAATGAAAGACCTTACAATCAGTACGCCACTTTCCCATTACTGCCAACACCTCGAGTACCGAGTTTGCAAATGAACTTGATGCCGGGAATTTTCTGGGCATGATTTAGTACTCTGGATCAGTTGCAAAGTGAAATAAAGCAAAAGTGATATTTTAATATATCAATAACCATAAAAGTGATTACTCTGCATATGAAAAGAAGAAAGCATACTTAACTGACATTATTTGATTTTAGTAAATCTGCACTAGTCCTAGCAAAAAACCATATTAGAGAGCCTAATACCTTTGCAAAATACTTTTTTTTAAATTGAGGAAATACTTGTATACCGAGGCAGTCCTCCAAGGAACCATTTCTAAAGTTGTAAGAAAACATAGCCAAATGGAACAGTGTGCCTCCAATACAAAAGATTATGGGTTATGTTCCTTTTCTATTGATGTTTATCTGTATGCTCTGAGTGTTAGAAAATGGCATGTGTTGTGTTTAGAATCAGAGAAGGAAGCCAAGTTTGTTACGGTAGACAGCAAAAGAACTTACAGAAACACATATGCCTCAACAAAACAAAACAATACCTGTATTCTGTGAACAGCAGAGACATTCTTAAATGTCTTAACCCTGGGATGTTAAATTTAGAGATTCGGGGTATATGCAATTCGGAATTTGTTGAATAGTCATGGATCCTCGTGTTCCTCTTATAACTGATTTAAAATCAGATGCTGGAGACTGTGGGATGTCTCAGTGGGTAATGCACTTGCTGCATAAGCCTGAGGAACAAAGTTTGAATCTCCAGTAACTACATAAGTCCCAGACAGGCAGCCCATCTGTAATCCCAGTACTCTGGAGGCAGACATAGGGGTGCCCAGAAACATCTCACTTGCTAGGCTGAGTCAGTGAGCCCCAAGTTCACAGAGAGACCCTGCCTCAATATATGAAGTAGAGAAAGATTAAGAGTTAACACCCAACGTCAACCTCTGGCCTCTACACACAAGCACATGAATGTGTTCAAACACATGTAAACACACACACACACACACACACACACTGAACCTACACTGATGTGAAAATACATTTAGCTGAACTTACTTCTAAAAGAAAGCTATCTGCTCAAGGAAAGCATGACAATGTTAGGCTCTTCACTGAACTCAAGGATAGAGTTATCCTGGAATGCAGTTGTAGAGTAAACCTGGACTCAAGTCTCAGGGTCCAGCATAAGAAAGAAAAATTTATTGGAAACAAGAGATGGGAGTTCTCCCTTAAATCGCAGAAGTCAGATTATTCTGTCCCCAGAACAGGCTGTTCTCTTCAGAGCAGTAAATGTGCCCCAGTGACTGGTAAGATAGCTCAGGACAGCTGATGATGGCAAGAAAGGACTGTCTGCTGTTTTCTTCCAACTTATCATCCATTCAAAGCTGCCTCTTTCTCTCAGAAAATATATGCTGTGTGCTCTACAGTGAAATTTTCTTAATGATAAAATAATTTCATCACTGAGGAATCTTCTTGGCACTACCACCCCACTAATCTAAATTAGGTCAACTTCCCCTGGGAGTATGTTGTATCTTTATGTTGTACATTTCGGCTCTGGAGAGTATCTATTTTCTATATCCCCATGTCTCTCCTATAAGAAGCTACGTGTGGCTGAAGGTTGGAAACGGTGCCTCTTTAGTTTATGTATAAAACAGAAGTTAATAAATAGCATTTGAATGCATAAGATACAATACTTTTCTCCAAACATTTTCAAGGAACAACACCACTCAAAGACATTGTATCAGTCTTTGTGGTTTTAAGTCTTGTTCCTTTTACATTTCCTATCTTAACCAGCATCTTTGTCAAAGGTAAACTACCTCTGTCTGGAAAGTGCTAGAAAATAATTAATGGGAAGAACATAATGATTGTCAAACCTATCCTTGGCTATTCATTCCATGAATGTTATAAAATATGTAATATTAATGTGTTATATAGCAGGTATGTGTTATATTTACATGTTTTATATATATGAATGTGTTAGTATATGTATATTAGAACTCATATATACTCCTTCTGAAAATCAGGTATTAACTCATGGGTGAATTCGTATATGGTGCATAATGAATACACATATAAACAATAACTGCCATATGATGAATACAAAGTTTACTATGCTTTATTCTAAGTCCTTTATTTCATTTAAAATTCACAGTAGCTACCTGTGGTTCTATACCTGAGGAGGCTGCACCTCAAATCAAGCAATGTTTGAAAGCCATGTTGCTGTTGAACAGTGGAGTTGAGACTGAGACGTGGGCCCCTGTATCACAGACATGTCACTTGGCACATGCCACGAAGCTTGACAATGTATAATGCCTCCAGGCTGGATCACTTCCTGAAGTGTGTGATCATAGGAAAAGAAAGTCTGGAGAAATTGCAGAGATGAATATTCGATGCTTTTGATTTTCTGTTTGCTTTGATAAAGACAATGACATACTTGCAGTTACTACAGGCCCCTTGAAAAGAACCACTGCAACTGTGTTCCAGCAACTGTGCAAAAGCGAGGCTGAAGAGCTGTCCCACCCCTGTGGAGCTGTAACTGTTTCTTCCATTGCATGGCAGGTTAGATAAAAATGAGGGTAGAAATATGTCTACATTGATGTATATAATCTTCTGGGAACATAAACGCGATCATATATCCAACCACTTAATTTATGCTGAGATTTTCCTAGCAATACAAACAAACTGAGAGTTTGGCATAATATTGAAGAACAATGGTTTACTCTCAACCTACTGATGCAAGTGATGGACTGCTGTTCTGTCAGTGTGATTTTCTCCTTTAGAGTTCTAAAAAAAAAATGATGACACCAGTGGAAATGACAGCTAAAATTCATTGAGCACTTACTGAGTGCCACCATTTGCCTTGTGCTCTGTATGCTTTTTGTCTTGTAATCCTCACAATCTACTGTGGGCGTTATTTTTCCCTTTTCTGTTTCATATTTAATCCATTCACTTGTAAGTTGATAAACTACCTTCAGCTATCATACTCCTCAAATAGGGAGGTGTAAGATTTCTTCTCAGTTTTTACTTTTTTTAACTTTTTGAGATTATAATTTAATTACATCATTTCCTCTTTCCACCATCCAAACCCTCCTGTGTACTCCTTACTCTCTATCAAAATAATGTTCACTTTTCCTTTGTTTTCACACACACACACATACACACATGCACACACACACACATAGTATACTGTTTCTAAATATGTAAACGCTCAACCCATTTAATATTGCTTGTATGTATAATACCAAATTGTCAGCCCTGAAAGCATATACATATAAATTGCCTGTTATTGAAGTATCTGATATTTATACTAATAAATGGGTATGTCATTCTACACTGTCCACTGCCATGAGAGGGACAGCTAAGGTGTTGGAGTTTCTAGCCATATTGTTTTGTCCAGTGCTTCTGACACTGTTCCCAGCTCTGCATCTTTAAGGCATTCTACAAGAGAGGCAACAAGTTCAAAGCCAGCCTAAGAATTACAAGAAGGTCCTGTCAAACAGAGACCACCATAGAAAACCACAGCCAATCAAAAGGTGGAGTTACGTAGTCCAGTCTAAGTGAATCCCTCTATAAAACTCTTCTACACCTAAGAAGCAGGGAACATTGTGGAAGAGAGTCCAAAAAATTGTTGGAACCAGAGCATCAGGGACTTGTGAGATTGTAGCTATTAGTAGCATCAGAAACTACATCTTAACATCTCTCCACCTGCACACTCAAACAGGAGCTGAACAAGGATGACATCAGTGGACATGCTAAAGAGACAGGGGGAACGCCCATGAGGCTGCAACCATACAGAAAGAACTATAGGCAACTGAGAAAAGCTGGGAGCCAAAGAGGTGGTCTTTCCCAAGGAATAGCATACCAGTTTGTTTTCCAGTGGCAGATGGTCAGCCCTAAATCCATATATATGCAAGCAGGTTTTATACATACACACACATATGTATACATATATATGTATATTACTAATAAACAACTAATTGTTATTACCTGCATATATATGTGTATATACACATATGCACTTATATATGTGTGTATATATGCATATACATACATATACACATATATACATGTGTATATACACATATATACATATATACTTGTATATGCACATATATGTGTATGTATATGTGGTATATACACATATACACACTTATGCAGGCAGTAAGAATTAGCAAATAAACAAGGCCACAAATTTGACAGAGAGTAGGGAGGGGTATATGGGAGAGTTAGAGGACATGGATGATTGAATGTCATAATTATATGATCTCAAAAATTAAAAACATAAACGTATCCTCTCTAAAAAAAATTTAAAAATCAAACAATAGCCCCCACCAAAACTTTCCTGGATCTGTTTTGAGTGCAGTGCCATCTTTTGCTCATATCTTGCTTTTGCTCCTGGTATCTAGGTTCTAGAGTCTTCAGTGAATGACCCCATTCACAAAAGGTAACAGACAGAAAGCTAGCATCCTGCCCTAAAGGACTTCCACCCTATACTTAGGTTTTCCCATTTCCACCTCCCATGCCCGCCTGCTCTGTTAGCACAGTAATGAATTCGCACAGGAAGATCACTGTGCTCATTTCTTCATGACAAACAGCAGCAGTGCCTCTGTTAAGAAACCAGATCTAAACTGAAGCTGGAGGGCGGGCCCGAGTCATGGTCTTAACTTTATCACTCTTGGTATAACGAATAGTGCATCGATAAACATGTCTTGGGCTGAGAGTCCAGCGCTGTCTACAGAGATGGTACAACAGGGATTTCTGCTGTTATTCAATACGCTGCTCGTACACTATATTTAGTAATCTTAGCACCGATTAGTATCTCACTGCCTCTCCTCATCAGTGACAATGGTGTTAACAGGAGCAGCCTCAGGGAAGGATGCCCGCCCATCTAGATTCTCACTGATTCACCTCTTTGGCTCCTCGGCAGTATCATCTGGTATAAGAGAGAAATTCAGGACTTGTGATTAAAGGGGCTTTGGTGATTTTTAAGAAGCTCTCCAGGAGACATGAACATCCTTGAAAAGAGCTGAAGATCAGATATTTCCTGCACATGACACATTTACGGAGCAAATCCCAGAACCCTGAGGTTAAAAGGGACCGTAAAGGCCCCCTTTCATAATCACTGCAGATAAGAGGAAGTCGGTTTTGCGGATGATATTTAATTAACTCGGTTTTTCTGAGGGATGAAAAGCCCTTGTCACAGTTACATTTCTGCCGCACAGCATCCCTCACTTCCAAAATTGTTCCCTGGTGGGGATCTCTGTACAATGTTATAACTAATGGAATCGAAGAAAGCGCATCTCAGACCAGAGAAGCAGCAAGAGAGCTGAAACTAATTTCATCCGACATTGAATTTTTTTTTTTTTTTTGTATTTTCTGTATGTGTTTGTGTTTGACATGAAGTTATTTTCGACAGTAATATAATAAGGAAAATTTACTCACTCAGCAATCAATAATTGTTGTAAGTTTTCTGAATTCTGAATGCAAAGCTATAAATAAGTAAATACTGTAAGGCTTGTGTTTAAGCTGGCCTGCAACCCTTCTTACCTTTGTAAACCTGGAAACGTTAAGCACTAGGGTTCAATAATAACCACTGTGAGGATAATGTTATATATTTTAAGTTTTTCTCACAGGGGCTGGATGTGATGGCACAAAACTGTAAGGTACAAGCAGAAACATGTGACTGACATTCAGTAAATACTAGTTATCATTCATATTGTTAATTACTAAAATTTGAGACAACTGAGAATTATTCAGATGAAGAGTCTAGACTTTTAAATGTAGACTTTTAGTGATATATATATGTGTATATATATGTATATATACACATATATATATTTATATATATATATATGCACACATGCATACTTGTATGAAAAAAGAGTGTTGGAGTATGAAGAAACCTAAAGGGAGGGGGTGCTGGCAAACAGAGATATAATTAGGAAACGAAAGACAAATGTGGTGTTTGAGTCTAGTTTTATGTGTATGTGAGACTACATACATAGTATGTACTACATACATAGTATGCTAGACTCTAGCATAGAGTCTAGTTTTATGTGTATGTGAGAGAGATGGGGGAGAGAAAAGGTGAGGGAGAGAGATAGACAGAGACAGAGAGAGACAGAGGGACAGAGAGAGACAAAGGGATAGAGAGACAGAAGGGGAATCGGAGGAGAGGAAAGTGACAAGTTGGAATTAGGAAGGGTTGCACCAGGAATGACTATATGTGGACACTAGAGATATATGTGTGTGTGTGGGGGGGGGTGAGTGTGTGTGTGTGTGTGTGTGTGTGTGTGTGTGTGTGTGTGTGTGTGTGTGAAAATATCATAATAAAGCCCATAAATATGTATTCTAACTAAACATCTTATACAGTGGCCGGAGGGGTTGGAGAAATAGTTCAGCAATGAAGAGTGCTTGTTGCTCTCGCAGATGACCTAAGTTTGGTTGCATTGTTCACAGAGTGGCAGACAGTTGTCATTTATTTCAGTTCTATAGGGACCCTATGCCCCTTATACCTTCCAAGAGCACTGCACACTGGAAGTGCACAGATATACATGCAGGCAAAACGCTCATGAACATAAAAATAAGTAAGTAAATATTTACATAGCAAGTAAGTAGCAGTTAAGAAAATAAAAGCATTTTAAATTTTAAGATTCCCAGTTTAGGGAAAAACAGTTTTACACATACTAATAAGACTCTGGGTGTTTTGAGACAAGTTTTTTCTGTTTGTCCCGGAACTTGTTCATGTAGACCAGGCTGGCTGGAACTCGGAGATCTACTTGTCACCTCCTCCCGAGTGCTGGGATTAAAGGTGTGAGCTTTTTTATTTGTTTTTTTTTCCTAATAATAATTTTAGAATGAGTATAAGAATAGAAATGAGGCACAGTACAAAAATTCTGATACATCCTCTATAACTTCAGTGACAAAGGAAATGTTCTCTACATAAAAAGCATACTTTTTATGAAAAATGAGCACAGAAGTATAAACTGGTGCCAACTACAAATGGGGTGTTTAAAATCAAGAGACAACTAAGAAATAAAATTTGAATACATGTCAGAAAATTGACCAAAGTTTTGCGACTATTACTAAAGACATACATTATTTCCATATTATTTCATGAATACGTATTGAACAAAAAATAATTTTTATATTTATTTTTATAATTGTAATTTCATCTCCATTTTTAAAGATATAGAAACAGCTAAGTCACCTTGATACAAGCTCATTTTATGGAGTCTAACAGATTCTTACCACTCCCGTAGTTTTAAAACAGCTTCCAGTTTGGGTAAAGGAAAAGGGTAGTCTGAAAGTCTCTTTGTGAACCATATGAAAGATAGTGCAGGAAATAGAAGTTTCTTGGAAAGTATCAGAAGTAGGGAACACATCTTGACCTAGGATGGGAATTGGTGTAGATGAAGATGCCCATGTGATGGGATGGTCCACCAACCAAGGCTCTGCTGGAGGATGAGCCAGACTCGCAGAGCAAAGGCACATCAGCAGCTTAACTCTGCTAAAGAAGCCACAATGACAATGTCTATAAGCACATCTGGAGATATGGCCATTTTTACAGAGCCTTCCTTATAACAGCTGGCAGCTCTTTACAGCTTGGAGGTGCTTCATCAGTTTAGAGATTTTTTTTCCTGTCTATACATATACTTAGAAGATATGAATGCCTACGAGAAAGGGAAAGCTTTGGTAATAGCTTGCAGCAAAGTAGGTCAGCCCAAAGAGAGCAGAGAGCCACCGGAAGGACAGAAGGACTGAAGAGCGGAGGTCTTTGGAAACAGACACAATTCTACAGGCTGACCTCCCCTCCAGGTGTTCTTTATGACTATCCCTCCATGAGGAAGAAAAAGAACATGTGACAACATGCTCTTGAAAGGATTGTTGAGAGAGCACCCTTCTCAGAGCCAAGGTCAGATAGTGTCTGCTCACAGTGATTTCAATTCAGGGGTACAGTATGGGAATGTGTGATAGGCTTTAAAAGATAAACATTGGCTTTGGTGATAAATGTGAACAGTTTGTTCTTGGTTAAGCAGCAGCTGAAGGAAGCCACATATTACAGGTTTTCAATAAACACCAGCAACTTTATTTTTCATCTCATCTTTGTTTTTGTCCCCTCTCAACATGACATTGTTTTCTTTGCTGTGGAAACTTTAGATTCTCTTACTTGATGTCATTACCTATTCATCAGCACAGACATAAAAACTTGACCCTGCTCAATGCTTTCTGCGAAGCACAGATACCAAGGAGAGAATAACTAGACATTCACACCATCATGCTGACCCACATGAAAGACTTTGCCTGGCTCATCAGCTCATGCTATCCTGTGTATATAGACAGAAGGCTTAATGAACTTTGACCCCTGATACCTCCTTAGCATGCCCGATATAGGCATCCTATTTACATTGGTCTGGCTCACATAAATTAAATGTGGCAAAAGAGCCCCTGGAATTTTTCTTAAATTCATGATAATAAAGGGACAGATATGATTTTTGTCTATAGAACCCTGCCCAACACTGAAGCAACAGTGAAATCTAAAGGAGGGAAAGATTGAACTAAAGAACGTGTGAAGAGGGCTGGAGAGACGACTCAGAAGTTGAGAACACGGGATGCTCTTCCAGAGGACTGGGGTTCAGCTCCTGAAGCTATACTGCAGCTCACAACCATCCGTAACTCGAATTCCAGAGGATCTGGTGCACTGCATGTATCTCGTGTACAGGCAGGCATACAAGTAAAATGTTCTTACACATTAACTAAGACCAAACCTTTCACTTTAAAATAACATGGGAAAGAAAGAAAGCATAACAGCAAACGGCTGCCTGGGTGTGTAAATGACATAATTGTAAGATAAAAATCTAATCCCTGTAGTTAGCACAGGAAGCATGGAGAATTTTAATGGGCTCTGGCTACCCTGCATTTGGATATTTATCTTCTGAGTCACTTAGGCATACTGTTTGTTTTCTTGATCACTGTGAGACTGAAGCATCATGGTAGACATGCCTTTGGGAATGGGAGGTGAGAGGGATTAGGATCTGAAGGCCCAGAGGAAAATTAGGACAATCTAACAAACAAGAAAAGATATTGAGTGTGTGTATTTCTGCTGTTTTGGTCTGGGGATTTACTAACTTTTATTTTATGCAAATTAGTGTTGGCCTGCATACATGTGTGCCTACTGTTTGCATCACTGTCCCTTTTGAAGCTAGAAGAGACCATTGGCTCTCCTAGAGCTGGAGGATTGGATGGCTGTGAGCCACCTTATTGGTGCTGAGAACCAAAACCCAGGCTCTCTGCAAGAGCAACAAATGCATTAACCATTGAGCCATCTCTCCAGGCCACTAGCTTTAAGATTTTTGAATGGAACAAACCTGGGTGCATCTGTGAGGAGCTAACACGGTGAGAAACAGAAATGGCAGATACTTGTTTTTCACTCAGAGTTTTATAAAGTCTCACTATAAAAATGTGATGTGGTGTGTGTGTGTGTGTGTGTGTCCTTTAGCCAGTGTCTTGTGGCCATCCTTAATATGATCCTAAAAAGAGTTTCATCTGAGGTTTGGCTCATAATAGTTCTTCCCATAGCTTCTCAAACATATGAAAGGGAACCCACAATCCACGCCAACTGTCCCTTTGACTGCAAAGGAGTGAACTTTCCTCTATCATTACTCTTCATTTGTACTTTACAACTTCGCTTCTGTGCTTTCAGTTCTTTTTTTTTCTTTTTCTTTTGCTAGGGCTTTGAAATTCTCCACGGCCCTAGGCTAAGGGATAAACCTAATGCTGGGTGGATAAACTGGCCTTCCTAAAAAGAACATGTCAGTCATTTTGAAGAATACTCAGCTCTTTGTCCCTTTAACTGGAAAGAAGTAGCACAAGGTCCCGAGTTTGCAAAAAGTAGTGAGTCAAAATCCCTCAAAATCTGAGAGTAAATCTCCCACATAGCAAGTATCAGGCCAGGGAGAGGTATACAGCAAGACCCTATCTCAGACAGAGAGACACAAAACAAAAGTGTCCCCATTCCTCATTTTTGAATTATAAGAGGTGACTTTGGACAGCATGGCACATAAGAAACCAGATGACATCGTTGTATTTGCATTCAGTGTTTGTTTTCTGATGAGTCACTCCTATCCAGTCTCAGAAGATGGATGCAGGCCTCCTTGCTGCAGAGGACATTAAAACCTGTGGAGGGATGCAGCCTCAGAATACAGGATTACTTGGCAAAGTTCAAACACAGTTGTTTCCTGTTTCCATACAGCCTCCATAGTGATTGGGAAATGGTGGTGTGAGATGGAGCCCTGCCTAGAAGGAGAAGAATGTAAGACCCTCCCTGACAATTCTGGATGGATGTGTGCTACAGGCAACAAGATTAAGACCACACGAGTAAGTCTGCTTCAAATATTACATTCATGTTTCAAACTGTTCTATTGGCTTTGCCCTTGCGTGAGCAGCAGTCACAGGGGCTTTGAATGGGACAGGAGGAAAGATTTCCTTTAACAGGGTGTGTTCTGGACTAGGTGGTCAGTGTCCATCCATGAATTAGAAGTTTCAGTTAAAATGAGATTTTTCTGCATGGTGTGGTTATTTATGTTACAGTCACAAGTAAAGCCGGGGAGGCAGGATCATTAGGGCAGTTACTTGGGGCTTACATCTTGCAACCTTGGTGCTCAGAATGATAATCACATGCCTTGCTTGATTCGTCTTAGCAGTGTGCAGAAAAAGACTGTGTTTAAGTACAATCATGTTTAAAGAAATTTGGTGACCTTTTGGAGATGTACAAAGAGATTTGTAAAGTCAGTAATCATTCTTTGATTTCTCTGATTAAACCAGGGGCCCCCTAAAATTATAAAATACAGAGAGTGAATATGCCTCTCCTGTCAGTATTAGTGTTATAGTGCCATGACAGGGTAGAGGGACGTGGCTAAGCCAACCATTAACCACATTGGGATTGGACTTCTGTGACATCTAAAAGAGAGAAGATAGGTGGAGCCCTAGATGCTTAAGAGGAATTATTTCTCCACTAGTACAAAGGCATGCAAACATTTTAACAACTAGTATCATCCTATGTTGCGTACCACCCAACTATCAGCATATCAGCCTTGAAGAATACTTGTATATACCTGTATGTGTATCTGTGCTTATTTCTTGGCCATTTAAAAAGTGATTTTACCAATTGTAAAGTCTACAGGATAAACATTTACTCTAACAGAAGGTGAATCAAATATTGAAGAACACCCTGAATTCTAACCACTATACCATGAACCTTGATATGATCTTTCTCTCAAATATCATTCTTTCAATAAATAAACGTGGTCCTTGCAACTATGTGATACAGAAATAAGAAATAAAGTTATATAATACTGTATGAACACACTTGAGTTTTTCGTATATAAAATAAAGGTGCATCAGATATAGTTACCCATATGGACTATTGTGGCCAATAAATGGCCATAATTTCTTGACATGTAGTCAAGAGGGATTTCCCAACCACCTTGGCTCATTAATAAGCATCCTCATGTCTCTAAATAATTCAGCATAGATTTGTGCTTCTCTTTACAATTAAACACTTATATAAGGAAGCATACAGAAGAGAGACTGGCTTGGATTATTTACCCTCAAAAAGGTTGTTTCAATTAGCTAATGGAAGAGGCCAGATTTGCCTGTGGTTATATTTTGTCTGAAAAGTACCTGGACAAGCTAGACTACTTGAAGATATTCTGAATTAGAATTAATCACTCTAAATTACAGTTTAATCACTTTTGGTTTGAACACATCACCTAGGTGTCTTATACCAAGTCTCAGTCCCTAGACGACTGATGACTATTATCCTATATGGAAGGTACCCCCTAGCTTTCATGGTGACTTAGAATCTAAAAGTTATTAAGGAAAATTAATCCAAATCAAATTATTTCAGTATTTAAGTATAGAAACTTCCAAGAATACCAACTCAGAGACTTGTTGGAAGATAGACTTTATGCTCAAAACTAAAAAATGAAAACACCCAAAAATAGTTCATGATGCTATGTTTTTGAGAGCTGTGCAACTTTTATTTAAATTTGGCCTCTATTTTATTTTGGAGTCTATTGTAACCGCCAAGCATGTTGTAATGCCCCCCACCCTGACACCTTTCTCATCGAAAGAGGATTGTGTGGAACTCGATCATTGTAACTGAGAGTATAGCATGCTGTTTGCCCCACTCAGGGAACACTGAGGTCAACCCAGGGAGCTGAAGATACAAGAGAGCCAAACTATGGCAGATACTGTTTTGACAACTAAGGGTGGATGGAGTTCCGCCATGTGCACAGCTGAATATTCTCAGCTCTACTTTTTAGAGGGAAGATGGGGGACCCTGGATAAAGCTATGCTTTATAAACACGGAGGGTATTCAAAAATTACTTTAACCTTTTCTCTACAAGATTCCCAAGAACTACTAGATGTCAAAAATCACTTTTAAACAGAAAACACATCAGATGAACCCAGACAAGCATCCAGGAGCCCACATTCTGAGCAGATGGTTGACTAACACCAGATTATATCCTACTAAAAGAAAGCCTATGATATTTTTTTGTACAATTCTGGGTGTTTTTCCCATCAGAACACATATATGCCTACTCCCTCCAAATATTGACTTTAGCAATTTAAGTTTTGAAATAGTTTAATTCACAGAGAGACTTCAAATATTATGAGTTAATTTTTTATTGTTATCTAAGCAGCAAGAAAAAGAAAAGAAATCACTTCTTTTCTTCTTATATGTAAGGCTGCTTTAAAAAGAACACTGCCCACAATTTACAAAAAAAAAAAAAAAAAAAAAAGTTGAAAAAGATACTCTAAACTGTTAACTTTGAAATGGCAAGCGAGCATTTCATTTGAGCTGCTGGTTTAAATATCAACTCTTGGACCAGGGAGATGGTGCAGTTGCTAAAGAAAGCATAAAGAACTGGATTCAGATTCCCATGTCCCACATACAAAGCCACAATGGCATATGCCAGTATCCTAATGTTGGGGAAGCAGAGATAAGATGATCCCTGGAGCTAGCTGGCCAATTATTCTTGCCAAATCTGTGAGCTCCAGGTTCAATGGATGACTCTGTTTCAAAAAACTATGGAGCAGAGGACTAGAAGAAAGCATCGACCTCTGGCCTCTGTGTACACCTGTATTACACATTATACCTCCCCCAAAAACCAGGTATGTACATATAACCACACATAAATAAATAAACTAAATTTCAGGATAAAAGTCTTTGCCAGAAAGTTTCTAGGGATTCGATTCTTTTTTCCACACAAAATATTCCAGAAAAAAAAATCTAAAAGTCTCTGAAATATAGATAAGCAAGAGATATTTTTGCTCTGTGATCTATTTTAAAGATTTACAGTGTTAATTTTTAAAGGAGAGATGGAGAGTGGAAATCTCATGTATCATCTGAACCACAAGCTCTCAGAATAGATGAGCCTGAGTAGCAAGCCTCAATGAAGAGGATTTTTGGTAATGGTGGCTCTCAGAGACAATGTAACCTAAAGAGGTAGAAAATGTAGGTGAAATTAGGGAAAGTATTTTCTACCGAGGAATTTGGAGGGACGAATAATAATAAGATCCCTGAAAGTCATGACGTAGAAAAGAAGTATTCATGTCTAAGAAGTTGTCCACCATTCCATATGAAGGAGGATACTGTCAGTCTTACACTCCCTTGCTGAGAAGCATGGACTATTTTCACAGAGTTTTAAGGCCAAACATTAACCCTATCCCCTGTTGCTCATTGTTTGAGTTACTTGATTAAATTTTTTTATTGTTGATAGTGGCAAAACTAGACTAAATATTGCCTTAAGATCTTTTTCTGTGTTTCTAGATATTGCTTAACATTTATTTTACTTTAAATAGTATATCAAATAAAGACTTGGAATACTGGTGAGGCTGTGTTCATGTTCATAGGTAGCACAATGGCTTGACTTCAAAGAGAATTCCCCACAGAGGAAACAAGTTATTTGAATATGATATGCTAACTACACATTGAAATGGAATGGAAGGTGTCTTAAAAACTGAAATGGAAAGGGATGGAACTCAGAGAAAACTATAGCCAGTTGAGACAAAAAAAAAAAAAAAAAAAATACCCAAAGAAATGAAGGCTGTAGAATGTAGTCTGATTGGTTGACTTGGGAAGAATCAATCAACTGTAGATTTGCTTCACCAGAGTGGAGAAAACAATAATTAGTGCATCTTGTAAACTTGAGTTCTGTTTCCTAAAAGAAGAGTTATCAGACCTTAAACTGCACAACAAAACACACTAGCCATCTTGTCAAGTCATTGCTTATGTGACTGACCAACTGGCCAACTGGGGTTTCCCTTGGCCCTCTGTCTACACTGTCTGTCTATCCCTCTGATGGTGTCTCTAAATTTGGCAATATAAGTCTATTCTAATTATTCCAACATTTTTAATGTATTTAAGCAAGAGCAGAATTACAGTTTTGACACCTTCTGGCTTCTTGTTCTTCTTTACAAAATTTCACCAGATCTAAAATACTTTGAGAGCTCATGGCATTACAGTTCTGATTGCCATTCAATTTCCAGTTGAAATACTGAAAGAAAGAACGAGAAAGATACCAGCCTCCAAAGAAGTAATAATCAAATTACTGTCTAAAGTAAAAAAGCAATTGAATGACAAGGAAGAGACATTAAATATGCAGATGGATGAAAGATCTAGATAATTGCAGGCAAAGAAGATGAACCATTTTACACAGTCGCAGTTGCCCCTGAAAGCAATATATTCATTCATTGCCTTAGTCAGTAAGAACAGGTAAGTCTATGCTATCTCATTTTAAGGTGTTAATATTTCCAGGATTTGATGGCAACAGGACAGGGCCCCTGGTCTTCCATGTTGGCATAGGGAGTAAACATAGAAATGGCAGAAAGGTAATTTCAATTCAATTTGGTAAATGTTATTTTATCACCCTTTTTGTGGTGGAAAAGAAGACACTGTCAATCAGAGGTTATGTCAGCCAATGGAATAAAGGAAAATTAGGTATAGTGATCTATCATTTGTAAGGAAAAAACAAAAAATAAATTTATAAAAATTCTCATACATTCGTCATCTGGGCCAAGAAATGTTAGAATGAAATTTTATTAGTGTTCTACCTAACGATAAAAGATTTAAAGTGATTTGTTCTCCTGGTCCCAAAAGGATCATTTTCCAAAGTTATAAAAAATTAAGAAGCTGGAAGTGTATCTCTATGATATCCTGGGATGCATAAGACCTTGACCTTGGTCCCAACATCACACACACACACAAAAAATGAGATGATAAAAAACAATAGCTTATTTCCTCGTTCTGGCTTCTCCCTGTTGTGGTAATTATTTAAATTGTTGGTATTCAATCTGGCTTTTCTTAAACAGCCGCCATGTTCCCTACTAGGCTGGGCCTTCGGCCATGAGCAGAGGCAGCTTACAGCTGCTGCTCAGTTCAAGCCAGCCCTGCCACCCACGAGATGCCAGTGTGGGAGATGGCTCTGCCAAACTACCACGTTGTCTCCACAATGCTTGGCTGATCCCAGACCATCCCCACCATCTACGCTGGCTGGTAGGGAATGAGACTCTAATGCTTAAAGATTAATCAAAGGCTTTATATATTTGGTAATGCTCAATAGCAATATGCCCACATAATTATGGATGTTTTCCAATTAACTAACCTAGACAAAAGTTGTTACCCAGGACTGCTCCCGGTACATGTGTGGTCGTCCATGTAGCTACATCCCTCTGTCTCTCTCTCCCCCACCTCACTCCTCCTCTTCCTTTTCCTCTTCCTCTCCTTACTCCTCCCACCTTAGCTCCTCCTACATCTCCCTGAAAAACATCGTTCATGTTTTCAGCCAGTGTTTCCTTGATTATGAATGTGTCCTTGATATTTAAGTCTTTGAGTACATACTGAGATGGATTAAGTAGCATGTATAGATTCAGGCATGTTCTTGATTCTACTTAACACTCATCATTGGACAGAATAGTTCCTTATCTTATAAAAGTCATCCTCTGTTCCTTCACAGACTTGGACTAATCTAGACAAGCAGTTTCCAGTGGCCACTCCTCAATGTCTTACAACAGCACAACTTCATAAGGCCATGGAATAATCAGTTCAAATTCTCGTCACAGAAACAGAAAATGATTGCATAATTTGCATGGCCCAGTGCAACAAGAAAATGCAAGATCCTCATTAAAAATTTATCAGTAAATTCAAGGCTACAGCAGTAAGAAAAAAAACTGTGGGGCCCTTATTGGCACAGGATCTATGGAACTGAATAGAGATTGTATACCCATGAACCCAGTTCTTGATAGATTTTCTCTAAGAATCTTTTTGCTCAGTTTTGACACAGAGGAACTGAATGGATTTATTGAAATATGAAAGATTGGTCTATGGGCTTTGAGCATCATGTAAAAGACATCTGAATAAAGCAACACAATAAAATTAAAGGCATCCCTGTTTTCTGCATGAACACCCTTCTTTATGCCTTCATTTCTTACTTTTCTTAATGAGATTTCTTTCTTTCTTTGGTTTCAGATTCACCCAAGAACCTAACAGAAGCATTTGTTATATAAATAGGAAAAAGAATAACCTGTGGAAAATACATTGTGAGGATTTAAAACATCTTACATACTTGCAAGCCAAATGGATCTCTTATTTGCACTTTGGTTACCAGATAATCACAGTGCACTTACTCTGTGAAACAAAGCATCCCAAAAGAAGAAGACTCGGGATTTTCTGGCTATGTCGTGGAAAGTGGCTTTAAAAAAAATGAGTTTTCTCTGTGAAATTTGGGGGATCATGAAGAACAATCAACCATCTTCAATTTGGAACTACCATTACTTTGTACCATTTGAAATATATGTATATATATAATATTTTGAAATATTATATATTCTCTTCAAGAAATGAACAGTACCACAGTGTGAGGTGGCTGGTGTATCCCTTTCCATTTTGGATGTTTGGTCGGTTTTATTTTGTTTGCCATTCCTTTTTCTCTCGGTGAGGAAGATACATGCCCATGTGAGAATCCAACATGGCGCTCTCCCTGGAAGGCCAGCTGCAAGCCAACTCCTGGAATCTGAGGCATCCTAACAGTACTGAGTCAAGAGCTTCCCCCTGTTTCTACCCAGTGACCCAAGGAAGCTCCTCGTCTTGATTTATTGCTTTCTATCCTGTGCAATATTAGCATGCAAGCTTGGCTTACATAACCATACTTTATATTCGATTGATATATAATAACCGTTCTAACCTCTTCCAGGAAAATATTTTTAGAGTACTAGCTTTTCCACAGATAAGCAAATGAGGATTCTTGAGGGAGCTGCTCCACCGTGCTATTAAGACTCTGGCAGGATGGTAGGATGTAGATCCCTATATTAATAAGTCCTGTAAATACAGTGTCTTAGGGCTTTGTGTAGCTGTCCTAGACTGCAGAAGTGTCCTCTGATTAAATCCAAAGTCTGCCATTGTTAACTACATAGTGCTGTAGCAACAAGTTTTATCATGGCGCCTCTTTCTATGTTTAATTTGCTTTTTCCTATCGTATTCACGTCTCCTCTGATGAGATAGGAAAGCTATGAAAGCAATTAGGTTTCACAATGATCTATGTGACCAAGTGTTGGACAGCCCTATTAAAGTGGTAAATAACTTTTTTCTTAACCCATTTGTCCTCTTTGTCTGCCATTTAGTTTTATAGACTTTCTTTTTAACTAAACCAAGAGATCACAAGACTCTATGGAAGCTATTATTTCCATCAATAATATTTTGAAACTTAGATACTCATTAATATGATTGTAGTGAAATATTCAATTACAATTTCTGGGATTCCATGTGGGTCACTCTGATAATATATATGGGGCTCTCACATACACACACCAAAGGGGGGGGGGAAACAACAGAAAACTACAAACCATTATCCCTGTCTTTTTCTAATTACTGAGCTGAGTTAAGAGGTAAACATCTACTTTAAGTCTAGTTTTCCTGGGGAAAATTTTAATGGGACTTTACACTCCCATGTCATCTCACAAATGCAGGGTTTTTTTTTTCTTCTCCCCAAATTATTCTCTGGCATCTGTGTTTTTAGAGCCTCTTAGTAAATCACAGCACTGTATCCCCTGAGTCTAGACTGTTTAGAATCAAACTTCAAGTAAAACTCAAGATTTCCTCTTACTCTACCCAGAAAGCCTGAAGTTTAATTGAAAAAGTGAGATTTTTTTTTTTTGAGCTGAGGATCCCGAACCAAGGGTCTTGTGCTTGCTAGGCAAGCGCTCTACCACTGTGCGAAATCCCCAACTCCGAATGTGTGAACTTCTAAAAACAAATCTTGATTCTGTATTGCAAAGGCCTGTAAAAAGCATCTAGAGATAGAAATAGAATCTCTACTGTAAAATTGAGACTTCCAAATGATTTGGTGGATATTTGCTAAAACATAACATAAAATCTGTACCAGTATCCATGTCTGGTGGCAAGTCATAGCTAGGTATCACTTGAAATCCCGGCACTTGAAATATGGAGGTAGGAAGATTGCAAGTTCAAAGTCAGCCTGGGATACAAAGTCAGACCCCTGCCCCAAAACAAAGAAAACCATTAGTGACAGCACTTATTTCTTAGTTTTACAGCACCAATTCAAGTGCCAAGCAATATGCTTGGAAAACCAACCTTTCATATGTCAGCTTCAGATTAAAATTAAAACCATGAACCCTAAGAACTATATATTTGAGGAAAAAATTAAAACAGAAATATTTGCCACAGAAGTTGGTAGAACCTTTAGTATACCCAAAGATGGAAAAGCATCAAAGAAGACTAGAACAAGACAACCTGGTTTAAAACAAAAACGAGTAAGTAAATCAGGATTCCAGTATGGTGGGGCATCACTCTACTTCTAGGTGAATTTACTATAACCACATTGCCATATCTTCAGTTTTTTGGGAAATGCAGAAATTTAAAATTTTGCATAAAATTCCCTAACATTCCTAATAAATAAGCCAACTTCATTTAAATGGCTGCAAATGTTATTATTGAGTCACATTCTCTGAAGGGTGAACTTAACTATGACATATGTGTCCCCTAGAGTCTTCTAGCATTGATCCCAGATGAAAGCCCAATGAGAAGAGAAGAAACCAGACTCTTCTATTGTGCAAAACCTTACTTTGGAAGACAATTCTGCTAACACATAGTATGTGAAGGTCATGTTTTTCTGCTGTAGAACCAGAAGCTATAACTCAATGTAAGAGCTAGCCTAGAGGGCTACATCTGTTAGCTCACCCGCATAAATGACTGTATGCAGTAGTAAGTGTCTCCTTTGAAGAAACTTAGAGAAAGAAACAAGGAAAGCAGACCATATCAGAATCAGGCAGCCATCCAATAAGACAGTGCAAATATTTGTAAATGTCAGATTCAATTTGAATTCATCCAAGTCACTTACACAAATGTATGAACTATCAAATTGTGTTTAAATTTAACTTGTTCAAGTTTGGGGAATTGGGTGGCTACCATCTGCCTACTGAGCCTGCACATTTGGGGTGCACAAAATTTTATCACATGAGAATAGTAATAAAGGGATCAGTGTGTATGACTAATACCAATTTTAAACTCATGCCTTATGTATTGTGAAAATGTGGTAACATAATTGGAATATATATATATATGATATATATTTACATATATATATATGTATGGTAACATAATTGGAATATATATATATGTATATATATATCATATATATATATATACATGCACATGCACATACATATACATATGAAGTTTCAGCCAGAGTTCTGTTCTTGATAAAAGGAAAAGTGAAGCTTGCTCTTAAGTCAAAGATTTTTAAAAGTGAGTCAAGTTCATTTGTTGCCACTTGGGGGTTCTTGGATTTACCTTTTCATTGACCCTGCGAGCACACTGAGAAGTTGACTACTCGGCATTTTTCCAGCGTGGAGTGACAAGCGCTTTCACTGACATACAGCCAACATCTTTTTTTGATTAAATCGTGTAGCTTTCACAAAGCAATATAGTGATTTTATAGTGCAATATATTATACCACCTTGCCACTGTCACTGATACAGTAAGTTATGGAGGTTATAAATATTGTTTATAGGAGTAGAACCGTCCATTCCTCACAGACGGAGTGTCTCTACTAATTAAGCTTGGCAGTTCCATTTCAAAAGCTCTTAGGGTCTATTTGACATAGGAATGTGTCATATCGTTTTGCATGATCTGCTACCTTCTAAACAGAAGTGTTAGTGTTTAGTAAAATTGCAAGGCTATCTCCATATATTTTCTAAATGCAAGAAGATGTGATAATAGGCTGAACTAAAGAGAGAAAGAGTATTTGGGATATTAGGAATAGAATCCAATTCCCTGGAATTCACAGGCTTTGTACAGAAATTATGAAAAGGATGATAGACTTCAAAGTAAATTAAAGAGGACAATAATCTTAATCTCTCTCATGTATACACACACACACACACACACACACTAAATTACCTGTTAAAAGTTTTGTGGTTTTTAGGTTTAATAGGCCAGAAATTTTCCCCCCTTGAAAAGTACCTCAGAGACTTCATTGGCTATTATGGTGTGCTTACATTATTGGCTTATGGCTGGTTCCCATTTGCTTATTTTGTTTATTTTAGTAAATTTGCTTTAATTAAAACATATAGTGGGTCATTGATATGGCTCTCAGAAAGTAAAGATGCTTTGCAACCAGGCCTGATGAGTAATCTTTAGAAGCCATGCAATAGAAGACAAGAACCAACTCCTACGTGTTGCCCTCTGGTCTCTACCCACAGTCTATGAGAGTGAGCACATACACAGCAGATTCAATTTCTAACACTTCAACTTTGGGGTAACAAAACTAGTACGAAGGAAAAATTAGGGAACTTAGAGAAGGCACTGCCAACTTGAGAGAGTAACATGACTTGAGAAACTTGTGTATTTACTTACAATAATGTAGGGCAGTGAAAATGGCCTCCCCATAAGTTTCTCTGTGGTGTACATACCCTCTCAAATGTGAAATCAGTGTGTGACTGCTTCTCTCCCATAGAAGAACCTCTCTATTCATACCTGGACTGTAGGTGGTCACTTAGTTTGTTTGGTTTCTGACCTGGACTTTGTCACTGAGCCTAGAGTTGAGATCACCTTCCTGTCCCACCCATGTCCTTCATGTACATTTCTCCCTCTCTGCTCTCCTTCACATTTCAGGCCCAAAAGATACTATATACATTGAAAATAGCCCTCATAGTAAAAGTCCCCAAAAGCTAGAATCCTTGCTTTCCACTCACAACATGAAGAAGCATTCGCACTTTATCTTTGCTTTCATATGTGCAAAATGGATATCGCTACACAAAATTTGAAGATCGGAGGAGGATTATGGAAGAAAGAAGCAGAACCGTTTTTCATTAACAAAATGTTATGAGTAATTAGTCTTACTGTGAGTATCATTGCCAGTGAGTAATACTGATGGATTACTATAAAACAATCATTCTAGAAGCTCTGTGTCAGTGGTCTCCACTCAAGACAAACACGGAAAACAAAGCCACAGTGTTATTTCTCACTCTCTGTCTATAATGTTCAAAGACTAGACAAATCCATACCAAACTCCCTAGAATTTTCCATTCACTAGTGCCATTCACTAGTGTTTTTCAGTCATTAGAAAATGCCAGTATAGGTCACACTTGAACAATGTCATTGATACAAGAAAACAACTGATGGCAAAGGCATGGCTAGTGTACAGAATGAAAATGAATGTAATCAACAATGACCTGAGCCATCTGGTATGAAAGGGGATGACCAACACCCATGCAAGGTCATTGACCAGACACCTCTACACATAGCTGTCAATACAGTCTAACTGTCTAAATAGATGTATATAGCTTCCTCTATTACTCCAGAAGTGTGGCCTCTGGGTTTCTCTTATACCCATCACACTGTTGAAGATCACCTTTATTTATTCAGTCACTTACTCATTTAAAAAACAGCCCTCTATTGAGTCTTTACAATATGCTACCTCCGTAGTAGATACTGAGATTGATGTCATACCTTTTAGGATCAATAGAAGTTATGGAATGACCAAGGACCACAACACAAGAAGTTTCTAAGGTGCTAAGAAAGTAAATGATGGGAGTGAGATGCTAGATTTAAGTAGAATACTTGTAAAACACCTTAAGGAGGTGGCATTTAAGTTGGGAACAGGAACATAGCAGGAAATGAGAGCATTGAGGGGAGAATGAGGAAGATACGGGTAGGTTCGAGATGAGCAAGTTACTATATTCAAAGCCTTATTCAAGGAAAGGATGGATCTGCTTACAAAAATTAAAGTACCTCTAGAGATTCATGACATTGGGAAAGGAAGCTTGAAGTCACATCATGTCACAAGCATATAAACACAATTAAAGCTTGGGTTTCTACCTGAATTGTAGCAGGGAGCAATTATAAGAGGGACTTAGAAGTTGGGAATGCTTCAATCTGCTTATACCCATAACAGGTGTCATTGGTACCCAGCCATACCCTCTACTTACATCCTTGTCCACACAGGGAAAAAACTAGTGGGACAGGGAACTAGGAAAGCAATCATCAACTAGTAATAGACTGGAGTAATGAGACTGGAGGATAAAGTTCCCAACTTCCTTGCTCCCAAATGGGAGAATCCAAGTCATATTCTATATTCAAGCTATATGAAAAGACTCTCCACAATATAAAGATGACTTCCATTTGAGCTATCTAGCTGGTGGCTTGTTGGCACATGTGGCTCTAAAGCTCTTGGATGAGGTGACCAGTGTAAGAACTTCTACTCAGATTTGTCATTGACTTAAAAATCAAGTTTCAGTTTGAGCTAACTAGCCGCTGCTGCATTGGGTAGCCATGTCCATCCACCCTGAATCCCAAGTAGGTCTCAGGTGTCCAAACCCATAGTTTACTCGTAAACAAGCTTGACTGGTTTACCTTCAATTCCTGACCCATTTCTTTGCTTTCTTACCAGCTTACTCAAGTTTGTCACTCATTCTCCTTACTCCAAAATTTTTATGTCAAGGGCTTCCTATGAAGACCCCTAAAAGTATTTTAGGAAAAGCTAGTGGAGATGAGATAGAAGGGCATCCAAACAGAACCCACCAGTGACTACTTATATACACAGACTAGCCTGAAGACAAAACAATGAATGTTGCTGATCCTTTTATGCAGGAGTTGATGCCTTTGATTCAGGTCGAAGTTACCTCAGTCAAGGCTAAGGCTGTGTTGATAACAAACAATCACATATGGGGCTGTAGTGAAGGCTCAATCTATAAAGTGCTTGTTTCACAAGCACTACAACCTGAGTTCAATTTCCCAAACCCATGTAAAAAGCAGGTATGGTAGCACATGTTTGTAATTCCAGTGCTACAGAGGCAGAGGCAGGAGGATTCTCAAAACCTCTGTTCAATCATCCCGCCCTAAAAATGCTGATCTCAGGTTTCTCAGTGAAAAACTCAAAGAATATGGTGAAGGGTTCCTGTGTACTGTCTCAGAGACAAACCATAGTGATAAAGGTTTAATTTCCTTTCATTTATTCTATTCCAATGAGATCCAGTTTCAGTAGCAATGAACAAAGTTCAAATGGAATCACTAGTGATAAAGCTTGAGATTATTATAATATTCTCCCAAATGCTAAAGTAAGCTGAGCACAGTGGTGTATGCCTATAGCCCAAGCAATTGGGAAGCTGAAACAGATGAATGCTAAGATCAAGTTCAGCCTGGGACAATATCAAGACCCTCCATTAGGAAAAAAAAATGAAAGTAACCATGAAATCTGTACAAGTGCATTTGAGTTCTGATCTAGGAGTCACTTAAAGTCATGGAATTGGTTCACAGATTGGCATCCCACACAGCAACAACCAGTGTTAACAACGGGACAATGGTGCTTTAACTTAAGTACTACTTGGGAATTTTAAAGGGCCTAGACAAAAGTTTCTTCAAGTCATCAAAAAAGATGGTGTGAGTGACAGAACTTCACCAGAGAACTTCACAAGAGACCAGCCAAGAGGTTCTTTTCTCCCTGTGGCATTCATTTCAGAAATACTAAGAACAAACCCCCAAAGGCTTTTCATATCTATGCTCAAAGCAAAAAGAAAAAAAAAAAAAGAAAAAAAAAGAAAGGGCAAGTCTCCTGCCAGAATCCAGTCTTATGTGGGCTTCAGAGAACTTAGGTTTCTCTCAAGCTGTTACTGCTCCTGTTTTCTGAGTCAATAAAAATTTTCTTCAGGCTAAATGCCTGGAAGGAATATTTTAAAGAAAAAAACTCACTCAGAATAGAGGAGATTGTTGTTGTTGTTATTATTTGTCTGTTTGTTTTTCGAGACACGGTTTCTCTGTATAGCCTTGGCTGTCCTGCAACTCACTCGATAGACCAGGCTGGCCTCAAACTCAGAAATCCACCTGCCTCTGCCTCCCAAGTGCTGGAATTAAAGGCATGCGCCACCACTGCCCAGCTGGGAAGGAGATTTCTAAGACTACAACTAGTTTTCCTCTCTCACACAAGCACCCCAACCTGGGTGCTGGGTTCAAGGGGAAAGGTGTGCTTTGTTTTATGGCCATCTGTGTGTAAATATTCGCACCAATGCTGACTCCAACTTATGAATGTGGAACTGAGAGATGATGCATGTAGTCTGTTTCTACAGCTAGGGAGAGAGGGGCTCCAATGCATCACCCCTTGCATGAGGGAAATTATACTCTTCATTCTTCGTGCCAAAGAAAACAATTTACCCAAACATTATCACACCAGTTTATGGGAAATTCTGAGCTTGCTGGGAGAGGTGCCAGGAATTAGAATCAATTAATATAGCTACTGTTGTCAAAAAGACATAGGTCCTAAACCCTAACATCTAGAGACTCAAAGATCAGCCCGGGGGGGGGGGGGGGGGAATATGGAGTGGCTTGTTTAGAAATAATTAGGGAAGTAGTAATCTCTAATTTGATTTCATTGAAAAAAAATCACATCTGATACCCTTTCTTTTGGTCTTGTTTAAAACTATTCTAAACTATTAAAAGAAAAATGATGAACCTAACTGTAGACTTAGCAAGATCTAACTCTAGATCCAGGATTTCTAAATTCTACATGGCTCTTACACTAAATCTTGCTTGTTTATTTTATTTAAATACACTTTTATTCTACAAGGGCCACTTGTTAACAAAATAGCCTCTGAACTACACCAATAGCTGAATAGCTGTGACAGCTCTGAAAGCCAGGAACACTTACCATATGACCCAGTATAAAGATGACAGACACCTGGTCTACCATGGAGAGGTCTGAAGGGTAGAAGTAAACGTGGGCTCACAGCTCCAGTTGCTGGCCATACTCCAGTGTTTCTAATTCATGGACCACAGTATCTTGGAGAAAGTTTTCAGTAACTGAATTCTGGGTTCTATCTACACAGTTTTTTATCATCAGGCATGTGAAGGAAAGATTTGATTTTATATGCAGACAGCCTGTGCATATGATTGACAGTCTAAGTGGTCATGGGACTACCTTCCATGATTAAAGCAACTCAAGCAAAGAGACAGGTGCTCCAAAGATGTGATGAGTATGGACAGTGGAACAGCACATGTTTAGAGTCTCAGAAATCAAGTGGATTAGGAATGAGAGTTGCACGCAAGCATGCAAAGCTCTGTCGTTTAGAAAAGAGAGTATATTTGGTTCTGAAGAGTATGTGGAAATTCTCAGCTAAACATAGTCTGTTCACTATAACAACAAAGTACCAGCAGGCTTGCTTCAGTTCTCGTGGGCATCTTGTCATGTCTGATATCTAAACTTTGCTCAGAAGAGCTGTTAGGAGAGCCATGACTAAGCAGAGCTGCCCTTCTCAGAATGTGTTCTCCTCTGAGTCTGCTTTTTTTTTTTTTTTTTTTTTTTTTTTTTTGCTGATGTAATAGCAGTAAAACTAGACCTATTCTCTAATAATCATATTATTGTAACTCAAGAAACTCTGAAGAAGGACTCCACCTGACAAAAGCTGGGTGGCCTGTTTCAGATGCACAAATATCTCTTGGCTGCCCTGAAAGTGCTGCTTGACTGTAACAGTAATTTTTTTTCTCCCACCAACAATGGCATGTGGACCAAAGAGTGGACCATGCCTGATAGAAGCCACCTACATCTCTGCTTAGTGCATTAGAGAAGCAGAGATGATGCTGGCAGTGGGCTACAAGAATTGTCAATACATTAACATCCTTATGTTACAGAGAACTGCAAAAAGACTCAAATGTTAAGTCAGATAGAGATGAAGAAGCAAATATTTGGTAGCAGAAAATAGAGGAAAAAAACAAAAACAAAAACAAACAAACAACAACAACAAACACCAAACCCAAATAGGCAGAAAACAAATTGATCAAAACTACAGGATGATTAAAGATATGATAGGTTCAAAAGTATCAGAATAAGTCAATAACTGAAGATCTTAGCCAGAGATGTTTACAACTTATAAAGTGACCCTTCATCAGACAATAGCATAGTGTGGTGAGGAAAGCCTGTACCTTAGTTAGGGTTTCCAGAGCATTAGGAGACCTCAAAGCATGCATACATGGTGACACATTTCCTCCAACAAGGCCACACCTCCTAATAGTGCCACTTTCCATCAGACAAGCATATTCAAACCACCATAAATCCCAACACTCAGGGGGCTAAGACAACAAGACAACTGCAAGTTCAAAACCAACCTGTGCCAAATAAGGAATTCCAAGCCAGGAAAAGCCATGAATCTATAAGCTTTATCACGCCCCTCAAAATGCAAAATGTATTGTAACATACTCAGTGAAATCTCATCTAAGCAAAAATCTCCCAACACTGTTTCACCTGTTAGTTCTAGCCTACTAATTTTAATTTCAGTAGTATTTCTTTAAAAATCTAAAAAAAAAAAAAAAAAAAAAAGTCGGCCACCAAGTATTTCTTTGTCATACTGCAGTTTTTTTTTTTTTTTTCTTTTCTTGGGAAACACATCCATCAGGAACAGGCACACACAATGCCATGTCATTGTTAAGGGTCTTGTCATCCTAGCACACTCACCTGGTCCAGCAAGAAATGTAGCTCACTTCCCCAAATAACAGAATGGAGTATGCCTATGTGTGCAACCAACAGCAACAGAATGTGAATCCACAGAAAGGTTCATTACTCATTCTTTCATGTAGTGATTATCAAGCCTGTGAGCTTCAAGGCCCCCTTTTGAAAATAAGTGGTTTTTTTTCAATATCATCTTCTTTCTTGTCCTGTAATGAAATTCACGACTAGTAGGGCTATGCACAAAATGAAGCAGCCCCTTATCCCACATCTGGAATTTTAAAAAACAATATATTTATATAACATAACTGAACTTTTTTTTAAGAAACCAAAATTCTCACTACATATCAGCAGTGAACTTTTAAGTGCACAGTTTGCACTGTCCTGGTTGCATTGCAGTTGTTTACAGAACTATATATAAACTGACCTCCGGTTGTCATAAGGTTTTCACTTACACATTCAGTGGGCCATTGATACTTCATTATGCTGGCAATTAATTCTATGTTGAGCAGAATCTATCATCTATTTCAGAACATGTAACTTTGCTCTTTTTTTTTTTTAATAATACTACCTAACAAACCCCAATGGCAATCCAAAAATCCTTGCACTGATTTCCAAGTGGCCTTGATGTCAGAAATCATTGTCTGGAGAACAGCCTCTCTAATAACAGCAGAGATCACCCAAACAATACTTTGCATGATACAGCAGTTTTCAAACTAAGCAGCAACCACCGTTTTGCAGAAGCTCATTCATAGGTTTTCCTAGCTCTGCCCTTTTTTCTCATATGCACTTCTTTCCCTGCCCATCCCATTGTTAAGACAGCAGGGTACACAGTTCTGCAGGAGTCTGGGTATGTATAGGTAGGATTCTGGGATTTGCTTCTGTGTACCCATGACCAAGATGTGCAGCATTTTGACTTCCCAGCAGTCCTCATGATTGCACCACATATGTCTCAAAGAGGGGAGTGAGGCATCAAGGCCACCACAGAAAAAATTATAAAACATATATCTTAGTTAGGGTCTTATTGCAATGAAGAGATACCATGACCATGTCAACTCTTATAAAGGAAAATGCTTAACTGGAGCTGGCTTACATTTTCAGAGGTTTAATCCATTGACATCATGGTGGGAAACAAGACAATGTGCAGGCAGACATGGTGCTGGAGGAGCTGAGAGTTCTGCATCTTGATCTGAAGCGGCCAAGGGGAGACTAATTCCATACTGAGAAGAGCTAGAGCATAGGAGACCTCAAAGCCCACATACAGAGTAACACACTTCCTCTAACAAGACCACACCCACTCCAACAAGGACTTGCCTCCAAATACTGCCACTCTCTATAGCCAAGTGTTAAAACACATGACTCTAGGGGGGTGGGGGTGGGGGACCCATTCAAACCACCATAATATAAAACATTTAAAGTTTCTGTACTGTTTATAAAAGAGTTGTTGGGGCTAGAAGTTTTACTGTTTCTCTGAGGCTTTTGTTTTGTTTTGGTTTAGTTTTGTTTTTCATTTATAACAGCAATTAAGAGGCTCTCAAGTTGAAAGGGAATTGAGAGACCATGCTCAGTGTCCTTCTGTCTGCCTTTCTGAAAGCCTGCAAAGCTGAGGTCTGGGAAGATGCCAAGAGGCACTTCTTTCTTTCCCCTTATTGGCTCTGTCCAGTGCTCAAGGCTAAATTCCAGGGTCTAAATTAGTGCCTCCTGAGCCAAGCCTGGCCACGCCAAGGTCACCTCTGCTTCCAATAATGGCCAACACTCTCAAAAAGGTTCATTTGCATTGGTAATCTTTTTGAAAAGAAAAAAAAAAGTCCCTAGAGCAATGGGATAAGAATATCTTTATTCTTTTAGTAGATATCGTATATCAGATATCCTGCATAGCAGATATTTACATTCTGATTCACAACCACAACAAAATTACAGTTATGAAGTAGCAACTAAAATGCTTTATCATTGGGCCGTCACCATAACATAAGGAAATGTATTAAAGGGTCAAAGCATAAGAGAGTTGAGAGCCACTGCTCTAAACTACACAAGTTTCCACAATGCCCGTGGGCTGGCCATTCTTAAGGGAACCAGACACTACCCCTTGTAGCTCCTAAGGCCATTTCTGCCAGGAGGCTGGAGATTGCATGAGACAAGTATTAAGCTAAAACAACATTGTCCTAAAGAGAGGAAAGGGAGATGTGTCTTATTTAAAAATACCATTGTTTTGGGGTTTTTATTGCTATGATAAAACACTCTGATCAAAAGCAACTTGGTGCTGTGGTGGGAGGCATTATTTCATCTTAGAGCATATAGTCCAGCATCCAGGGAAGTCAGGGCAGGAACCTAAAGGCAGGAGCTGAGTGATGCAGAGATAATGGAGGAGTGGTACTTGTTGGCTTACTCCTTGTGGCTTGCTCAGTCTGCTCTTTGGCACCCAGGACCACCATCTCAAGTGTGACAGCATCCACAGTTATATGGGTTCTCCCAAATCAATATCAAGGAAGAAGATTCCCACAGACTTACCTATAAAACAGTCTCGAGGGGGGATTTCCTTAATTGATGTGCCCTCTTCCCAATGACTCTGGCTTGTCGCCCATTAGAACCAGCCAGCACAGCAATTCTCTGTCTAATTCCCATAGAAACCATCCCAATCTCATGGTTAGAAACACATTTCCAGTTTTCCATTCTATCATTTCATGGGACCTGAAGGCTCACACAGGCACCACTGGAAATTAAAATTTCCTTTATGGACTATTTTAATTTCAATAAGTAGTTGATGATCTTTGTTTAATAAAGTGGACCATGGTATTCAAGCTGACTATTTTCTTTCATGCTTGCTTAAGACTGTATTTAAAAAGAAAAAAAAAATGGATCAACCATGCTATTAAGAAAACTAAAGAAAGCTGGACCAGACCTCTGCCTGGTCTGCTCTTGTGTGGACCCCGGATTCCGCCAGAGACATCCTGGAGGCTCCAGGGATCCCACAGCCGTAGGTAGGAAGACCCACACACTGCCCTAAGCTCATAGTTGGGTGCTGGGAGCCCTCAGATTCCAGCGGATACACCCCCCCCACCGGCCCCTGCGGAATAGCACTCCCCTTCCACCCCTCTCCTGGATCTGAGGCCTGAGCCAGACCTCTGCCTGGTCTGCTCTTGTGAGGACCCCGGATTCCACCGAGACATTCTGGAAGGTCCACTCAACCCAGAGCCACAGAGGAACAACTGAACTCAGAGCGTCAGACAACATATCCTGAGATATCCTAGAGAAGCCACTGCACTCAGATCAGTGGGCACTGTATCCTGAGACATCTTAGAGGAGACACTGCACCCAGAACAGCAGACACCTAGCTGGACTGCTACCTTGGAGGCACCATATCCTGAGGCATCCTAGAGGTACCACTATACTGAGTACAGCTGGAGAAGATCACAGAGACATCTGGACCCCGAGGAGATCAGACACAAGCAAGATAACTGGAAAGGCAGGCTTCAGTCAGAGACAGAAAGTACAGGCAGCACTAGAGTTAACCAGATGGCGAAAGGCAAGTGCAAGAAGGTAAGCAACAGAATCCAAAGTTACATGGCATCATCAGAACCCAGTTCCTCCATCATAGCAAGCCCTGAACACCCCATCACACCAGAAAAGCAGGATTCAGAATTAAAATCACTTCTCATATCAATGATAGAGGACTTTCAGAAAGACATAAATAACACTCTCAAAGAACTTAAGGAGAACACTGGTAGACAGATAGAAACCCTTAAAGAGGAAACACAAAAATCCCTTAAGGAATTGCAATAAAACACAACCAAACAGGAGAAGGAATTAAACAAAACCATCCACAATCTAAAAATGGAAGTAGAAACAATAAAGAAATCACAAAGGGAGACTACCCTGGAGATAGAAAACCTAAAAAAAAATCAGGAGTCATAGACACAAGTATCACCAACAGAATACAAGAGATAAAAGAGAGAATCTCATGTGCAGAAGATACCATGGAAAACATTGACACAACAGTGAAAGAAAATACAAAATACAAAGAGCTACTAACCCAAAATATACAGGAAATCCAAGACACAATGAGAAAGCCAAACCTAAGGATAATAGGTATAGATGAGGGGGAAGACACCCAACTTAAAGGACCAGTAAATATCCTCAAAAAAATTATAGAGGAAAACTTCCCTAACCTAAAGAAAGAGATGTCCATAAATATACAAGAAGCCTACAGAACTCCAAATAGTTTAGACCAGAAAAGAAATACTTCCCGCCACATAATAATCAAAACCTCAAATGTACAAAACAAAGAAAAATACTAAAAGCAGTAAGGGAAAAAGGCAAAGTAACATATAAAAGAAGACCTATAAGAATTACACCAGACTTCTCACCAGAGATAATAAAAGCCAGAAGATCCTGGACTGATATCATATAGACCCTAAGAGAACACAAATGCCAGCCCAGACTACTATACTCAGCAAAACTCTCAATCAATATTGATGGAGAAACCAAAATGTTCCATGACAAATCCAAATTCACACAATATCTTACCACAAATCCAGCACTTCAAAGGATAAATGGTGGAAAACTCCAACACAAGGAGGGAAACTACAACCTAGAAAAACCAAGAAAGTAATCTTCCAACAACCCTAAAAGAAGGTAGCTATACAAACATATCTCCACTGCCAATAACAAAAATAACAGAAAACAACATTCATTTTTCCTTAATATCTCTTAATATCAATGGACTCAATTTTCCAATAAAAAGACATAGACTATCAGACTGGATGCATAATCAGGACCCAACATTTTGCTGCATATAGGAAACGTAACTTTGTGAAAAAGACAGGCATTACCTCAGAGTAAAAGGTTGGAAAACAATCTTCCAAGCAAATGGTCCCAAGAAACAAGCGGGAGTAGCGATTCTAATATCAAATAAAATTGTTTTTCAACCAAAAGTAATAAAAAAAAAAGATAAAGAAGGACACATCATATTCATTGAAGGAAAAATGTACCAAGAGGAACTCACAATTCTGAACATCTATGCCCCAAATGCAAGGACACCCACATACATAAAAGAAACTTTACTAAAGCTTAAAGCATACATTGCACCCTACACAATAATAGTGGGAGATTTCAACACCCCACTCTCAGCTATGGACAGATCATGGAAACGAAACTAAACTGAGACACAATGAAACTAACAGAAGTTATGAACCAATTGGACTTAACTGACATCTATAGAATATTTCATCCTAAAACAAAAGAATATACCTTCCTCTCAGCACCTCATGGTACCTTCTCCAAAATAGACCATATAATTGGTCACAAAACAGGCCTCAACAGATACAAAAAGATTGAAATAATCCCTTGTACCCTATCAGACCACCATGGACTAAGACTCGTCTTTGACATGGACAAAAACAACAGAAAGCCCACATACACGTGGAAACTGAACAATGCTCTACTCAATGATAACTTGGTCAAGGAAGAAATAAAGAAAGAAATTAAAGACTTTTTAGATTTAAATGAAAATGAGGACACATCATATCAAAACTTGTGGGACTCACTGAAAGCAGTACTAAGAGGAAAAATCATAGCTCTAAGTGCTCACAAAAAGAAATTGGAAAGAGCATACATTAACAACTTGACAGCAAACCTGAAAGCGTTAGAACAAAAAGAAGCTAATATACCCAAGAGGAGTAGACGGCAGGAAATAATCAAACTCAGGGCTGAAATCAACCAAGTTGAAACAAAAAGAACTATACAAAATATCAGCAAAACCAGGAGCTGGTTCTTTGAGAAAATCAACAAGATAGACAAACCCTTAGCCAGACTAACCAAAGGGTGCAGAGACAGTACTCAAATTAATAAAATCAGGACTGAAAAGGGAGACATAACAACAGAAACAGAGGAAATTTAAAAAATCATCAGATCCTACTACAAAGGCCTATACTCAACAAAATTGGAAAATCTGGATGAAATGGACAATTTTCTAGACAGATACCAGGTACCAAAGTTAAACGAGGAGCAGATAAACCATCTAAACAGTCGCATTCTCCTAAAGAAATAGCAGTCATTAAAAATCTCCCCACCAAAAAATGTCTGGGGCCAGATGGTTTCAGTGCAGAATTCTATCAGACCTTCAAGGAAGACCTAATACCAATCCTCTTCAAGCTATTCCATCGAATAGAAACAGAAGGAACACTACCCAATTCGTTCTATGAAGCTACCATTAAGCTCATACCTAAACCACAGAAAGACCCAACAAAGAAAGAGAACTACAGACCAATCTCTCTTATGAATATTGATGCAAAAATACTCAATAAAATTCTCGCAAACCAAATCCAACAACACATCAAAACAATTATACATCAAGATCAAGTAGGCTTTATCCCAGGAATGCAGGGATGGTTCAATATTCGGAAATCCATCAATGTAATCCACTACATAAATAAACTCAAAGAAAAAAACCACATGGTCATCTCACTAGACGCTGAGAAAGCATTTGACAAAATTCAACATCCCTTCATGTTAAAAGTCTTGGAAAGATCAGGAATTCAAGGCCCATACCTAAACATACTAAAAGCAATATACAGCAAGCCAGTAGCCAACATCAAACTAAATGGAGAGAAACTTGAAGCAATCCCACTAAGATCAGGGACTAGACAAAGCTGCCCACTCTCACCTTACCTATTTAATATAGTACTGGAAATCCTAGCTAGAGCAATTAGACAACAAAAGGAAGTCAAAGGGATACAAATAGGAAAGGAAGAAGTCAAAATTTCACTATTTGCAGATGATATGATAGTATAGTTAAGTGACCCTAAAACTTCCACCAGAGAACTCCTAAACCTGATAAACAACTTTAGCAACATGGTTGGATATAAAATCAACTCAAACAAATGAGTAGGCTTCCTCTACTCAAAGGATAAACAGGCTGAGAAAGAAATCAGGGAAATGACACCCTTCACAACATCCACAAATAATATAAAATATCTTGGAGTGAATCTAACCAAGCAAGTGAAAGATCTGTATGACAAGAACTTCAAGTCTCTGAAGAAAGAAATCAAAGAAGATCTCAGAAGATGGAAAGATCTCCCATGCTCCTGGATTGGCAAGATTAACTTAGTAAAAATGGCCATCCTGCCAAAAGCAATCTACAGATTCAACGCAATCCCCATCAAAATTCCAAATCAATTCTTCATAGAGATAGAAAGAGCAATTTACAAATTCATTTGGAATAACAAAAAACCTAGGATAGCGAGAACTATTCTCAACAATAAAGGAACCTCTGGGGGAATTACCATCCCTGACCTCAAACTGTACTACAGAGCAGTAGTGATAAAAACTGCATGGTATTGGTACAGAGACAGGCAGGAAGATCATGGAATAGAATTGAGGACCCAGAAATGAACCCACACACCTATGGTCACTTGATCTTTGACAAGGGAGCTAAAACCATCCAGTGGAAAAAGGTCAGCATTTTCAACAAGTGGTGCTGGCTCAACTGAAGGTCAGCATGTAGAAGAATGCAAATTAATCCATTCTTATCCCCTTGTACAAAGCTCAACTCCAAGTGGATAAAGGACCTTCACATAAAACCAGATACACTGAAACTAATAGAAGAGAAGTTGGGGAAGACCCTCGAATACCTAGGCACAGGGGGAAAGTTCCTGAACAGAACACCAATGGCTTATGCTCTAAGATCAAGAATCGACAAATGGGACCTCATCAAATTGCAAAGCTTCTGTAAGGCAAAGGACACTGTCAACAAGACAAAATGGCAACCAACAGATTGGGAAAAGATCATTACCAATCCTTTACCCGATAGAGGGCTAATATCGAATATATACAAAGAACACAAGAAATTAGATGCCAAACAACAAAATAGCCCCATTAAAACTGGGGTACAGAGCTAAACAAAGAATTCTCAACTGAGGAAACACGATTGGCCAAGAAGCACCTTAAGAAATGCTCAACATCCTTAGTCATCAGGGAAATGCAAATCAAAACAACACTGAGATACCACCTCACACCAATCAGAACGGCTAAGATCAAAAATTCAGGTGATAGTAGATGCTGGCGAGGATGTGAAGAAAGAGAAACACTCCTTCATTGTTGGTGAGGTTGCAAGCTGGTACAACCACTCTGGAAGTCAGTCTGGCGGTTCCTCAGAAAATTGGACATAGCACTACCTGAGGACCTAGCTATACCACTCCTGAGCATATACCCAGAAAATGCCCCAACATATAACAAAGACATATGCTCCACTATGTTCATAGCAGCCTTATTTATAATAGCCAGAAGCTGGAAAGAACCCAGATGCCCTTCAACAGAGGAATGGATACAAAAAAATGTGGTACATTTACACAATGGAATATTACTCAGCTATTAAAAATAACGAATTCGAGAAATTCTTAGGTAAATGGATGGAACTAGAAAATATCATCCTGAGTGAGGTGACCCAATCACAAAAGAACACATATGGTATTTACTCACTGATAATTGGAGATTAGCCCAAAAGTTTGAAACAACAAAGATTCAACTAACAGACCACATGAAGCTCATGAAGAAGGAAGAACAAGTTGGATGCCTAGGTCTTTCTTAGAAGGAGTAACTAAACACCCAAGGAAGCAAATATGGAGACAAAGTGTGGGACAGAATCTGAAGGAGAGGTTGTATGGAGACCATTCCATCTGGGTACTCATCCCATGTGCAGTCACCAAAAATAGATGCTGATATGGATGACAGGAAGGGAAAGCTGACAGCAGTCTGATAAGGCTGTCTCCTTAGAGTTCCCCCAGAGTCTGACATACCCAGAGGCAGATACTTGCAGCTAACCATAAATATGATCAAAAGTTCCCAATAGAGAAGTTAGAGAGTAAACTGAAGGAGCCTAAAGGGTTGGTGGCCCCATGAGGAGAGCAACAATACTAACCAGCCAGATCTCCCCAGGGTCTAAACCACCAGCCTAGGAGCACATAGGGAGGGACACATGACTCCAGCTTATATGTAGGGGAGGATGGCCTTGTTGGGGCATAGGTAGGAGAGGAGATCTTTGGTCCCATGAAGGCTGAACACTGAGTGGGGGCAGAATCTGAGGGGGGAGAGTGGGAGTGGGGGTAGGTGGGTGCACACCCTCATAGAAGCAGGAGGAGGGGGGATGGGAAAAGGGGTTCCTGGGTGGTGGGGGGAATGCGGTAAGGGGATAAAATATGAAATGTAAATATTATATCCAATTAAAGAGGGAAAAATAAGAAAAGAGGTTAGAACAACATCCTTAATAAAATGTCAGCCCTCTTAAAAAAATTGTCTTGATACTAAAATTTGTTTTGAGAATTGTATATTGCAGAATAATCAGCCTTGGTGTATCTACTCATCAAGCAAGCTGGGCAGACCTGCTCAAACCTCTGAGGTCCTGGAATTCCATCTGGATGCAGTGAAGACACAGCATCAGAGGCTTATCAATTTACTCTTCCCCCACCCCACTCCTCTTCTAATATCTCAACGCCCATAATCAGCTTGAAGAAGCTAATGAAGAGTCAGTGCCCCTATTCCCTGGGCTTGGGGACTAAGGTGGTAAATGTTGGGCTGTCTTTCTAGGGAAAAGTAGTGTTTTTGTGGGAATAGAGAGGATTAGCTAGGATCTATTGCATAGCCATAACCTATTGGTATAAATCTGTACAATTATTATCAAGATACTGGTATAATTTCTTAAATGGCACCAATTTACTTTGATTACAAATTTTAAGGTTTTCATTGATATGAGCTTCTTATTCATATAAAAGTGAGATGAATATTGTTACTCTCATAGGCATTGTACCAGTATAGCACATTTAGGAATACAAGGCTTAGACCCAGTCCTTCTTTAACTTCTTTAACAGATTTGAGATTGCTAGCCTGTGAGTTAAGGGACTATAGCAAATTCATGGCTTGGAGTTTATTGTTAGGGTGTTTTCTATGTTTTATTTAGAAATAGCTGAGTGGAGTTAACAGACAACAGTCCAGATTGCCTTATATGGGTAGTTGGTTTTCAAAACGTCAGAAGTCCACAGAACTGATGTTACAAACATTTCTGTATTAATGTTCATTTTGATTAGAGACCTGTCTGCTCCTGACACCTTCCTGTCTTGGATTCTAAGAAGAAACTGAGCATCTTTGGAGTTACTCCAGTTGTGGTGAGACAGCCACTAGACAAGAATTGCCTCTTTCCATCTACAAACAAATTACTGTCCAGAAAAGGACACACTTGCAGAATAGTAGACTGATTATATCTGCCTAGACAAAGTAATCAGCCCTTAATAATTCTGCAGCACTAAGGTCTGTCAGATGATCCTGGACCAGAAGGCGGAAGAACAGATGCTCCAACGTTTTGTAGTAGAGGGACTGTCCAGGTGTTCAGAGGTCTCTATAAATTGGCTAAGGTTTAGAAGCTATTCTTTGTGCTTCACATAATTTCAGTAAACTCAATCATTCTGGATTTCTGACGGGGTTGAAAACTTATAGTCTCATAGCCAATCCTGGCTATTTACCTTGAGAGAAACGGTCTGAGTGGATGGTTTTCAACTGACATTCATTCTAAAGCCAAGGAAAAAGCCAGGTTCAGAATTAAGTGTTTTAGTTAGGAGAGATGACAGAGGTTCTGGTTAGTCAACAAAATGATGGACTGGATATTAGGACTATCTTGTACCTCATTGGTACAAATAGGCATAATTATGCTCTAATTGTATTTTGAGAGAAAAGTTTTATTTTAACAGGAAGGGTGATATGTAGGAAGAGCTAAGGTGTAAGGAGTACTGAGAGGAGGAGAAGGAGTAAGGAGAGGAGGAGAAGGAGTAAGGAGAGGAGGAGAAGGAGTAAGGAGAGGAGGAGAAGGAGTAAGGAGAGGAGGAGAAGGAGAGGAGAAGCTAGGTGATGAGAGAGAGAGAGAGAAAGAGGGGGGAGACAGGGAGGCAGATGTTCTCATGTCTCCACCAGTCAAAGATAGTTGATATATAAAGGCTGAGCATTAGGTTACACTTCTGATTGAGTATTACCAAACTTATAAAGCCTTTGATTAACATTTTTTAAAAAGTATATAAATGCAGAAAGAAAGATGGGGCATGGGATAGGGGTTTTCCAGGAGCGGGGGATGGGGAAAGGGGATGGCATCTGAAATGTAAATAAAATATCCAATAAAAAAAGAATTTAGGGGGCACTTTAATACTATGACTATTTAGCAGAATATCAGTGCTAATGTCTCCCTTAGGTTCTATAACCTTGGCACCCCCCTGGGTTTGGTTGTTGTAGTTGTTGATTTTTTTCTAATTAATGGTACCAAGCATAAATTTGTAAACAAGCAAGAAAGATCTCAAGTAAAGACCTCAGATTAAGCACTGGTGGAGGGGAACAGTGGTCAGCAGTAGAAAGAGAAGATGGATGTGGCAAAGAGCTCCACAGTCTTTAGGATAAGACACGGGGGGGGGGGGGCTCTAGAGTCTAGTTTGAAGAGTTTCAGAGTAGAGAGCAGGGAAGTGCCTTTCATGTACAAACTAAAAAAGTGAAATGTTTGTCATTTGGGGGCTAATCATTAAATGGCAGTGTAAAAAAAAAATCTTAGCAAATAATTTAAGAGCCTAATGCAGTAACTGTTAACTTCAAAATTATACAAGCTGAGATGGGAACAAATGGTTGTCCTAATTAAAGCCTTTCTTTAAACCTGAAAAAAAAAAGAAAAGAAAAAAAGAAAACTAAAGAAAGGCCATGAACCTCTCTCAGGGGACATGCTTTCAGGTTGCAAGAAAGTGATGGGCATTGTGTTCTTTTTATAATTTTTAATATTTTTAATAGATGTCAGTGATGTTTGAAAAAATATGCATATATGCAAAATATGAATTTTACCCAGACAGCTTTAAAGTTCTATGAATTTCATAGGTGACTGAGTAGAACCTAACTTAAAAGTGTTTAGTAGAAAAAAAAATTGAATAGATCCATCCAGCTCCAAGCACAAAGTCTTTAAACTTGCATAAATATTCCCAATACCTTGATTTGAATATTATTGTCCCGTACCAGAGCTACATATGTTTCTGTTGTCATTGTTGCTGCTGCTGTTGTTATTGTTTAAGCTTTCTATTCTAGAACATTTCAGTCGTAAAATTAGCATTGTAAAATGTATCATTTGTACCTGTCAAACATCTTGAAGCAGTTTATCTCACAACCTCAATAGCCCCTGACCCCAGATTATTTCAAAGCCAATTCTACTATCCATTACCATATTAGATAGTATCTGTAAAAGATAAGGTATTATAGCCATAAGCAAAATGAGACTATCGAGACAGTGATACTTGTCAACAAGGCGTTAATGTATCAGCTGTCAAGTAATATTTCTGTAGCAAGATTTAGAGACTTAGATAAGTTGCTTCAGTCAGGTTTGACAGGATTTCCACATTCTCTCTCTCTCTCTCTCTCTCTCTCTCTCTCTCTCTCTCTCTCTCTCCCTCTCTCCCTCTCTCTTTCTCCCCTCCCTTTCTCCCCTCCCTCTCCCCCTCCTTCCCTCCCTCCCTTATTTGTAAAACATTTTAAGAAGCAAGCTTTCTTTGTCCTCTTGAATTCTCCATTTTCATGCTTTTTTTTTTTTTTTTTTTTTTTTTTTGGTTTCTCAAGACAGGGTTTCTCTGTGTAGCCCTGGCTGTCCTGGAACTCACTCTGTAGACCAGGCTGGCCTCGAACTCAGAAATCCACCTGTCTCTGCCTCCCAAGTGCTGGGATTAAAGGCATGTGCCACCACTGCCCGGCCCTTCATGCTTTTTTAAAACAGCATTTTAAAATCACTTTTGACTTTTGTCAGTTGCCTGTCAGAACCAGAGCCCTGATCATATTTCCATGCCCCACGCCCTCCCCTTTGTGTCAGATTTCTTCATACTTGAAGATGTATACTTCAGTCTGCAAATCCATAAAATCAGGTTTTGTTTTTCCAACTTGTCAGCCATCGATAATCATGGCTCAGATACATGAAGTTGTTGTGCAGTTATGAACAGTGGCTTTATTAATATCTTTTTATATTTTGGTGCAGGACTCCCTGTATAATCCAGGTCATCCTTTGAACTCTCTGCATAACCTGTGTTAGCCTTGAGAATAAGGAGGAGTTTCCTCCTCCTTGTTCTCCCAGGTGCCCAGATTTCAGGTGCATGCAACCTTGTCCAGCTGATGCTTTTGTTTCTCTCATTTCTTCTTTTATTATCAGCTGGGTTCTCCTCTAAAGAGAAACTTTTTATGTCACTATACAGAAAAAAAAATTCTGTAAGACATGCTAAGTCTTTCATTATCTTCATTTATAAGCCCTTGAACTATTGACATACCTCATCTGTAACCTCCCAAGTGACCAATGGATTTTCAATGTTACTGTGACTTTGTGGAAGTAAATGTATTTGATGCATTTAAATCCTTTCTACCTAGTGTTCTTAGTGATGCTCAGATTTTCTCCCCATCTTTTACCCACTGAAATTTACTGAGGTTTTGCCAGAGACTTCTAAAGAGAATGCCAATGGCAAGTCCAGAGGCTTCCTGCTTAGTAGAGTTCTTAAAGAAAAATCGTCTCATTCAGACTTCTCCAAATCACAGCACAGGAGGTCAGCTCTCACACAGCAGACGCCCTTGTCCACACTGCAGGAGGAGTCCACACATCCCAGATCAAGGTAGCCACTCTGTCAGGGTCACTAGGATATCTTCATGGAAAGAAGAAGAATTTCTTCACGGTGAGATGTCAGATCTTCCAATTCAAAGACTCTTAACAACAGTAGGCAACTGTATCACAGTGTCCTTCATACTATCATTTTCCCTGATAGTTCTCTCTCTCTCTCTCTCTCTCTCTCTCTCTCTCTCTCTCTCTCTCTCTCTCTCTCTCTGTGTGTGAGAGAGTGTGTGTCTGTGCATGTGTCTGTGTATGAGTGTGCTTATAACACTCTAGAATTGAATTCAGGACATCAGACAAGTAAATAATACTCTACCAGTGAGCTATTATTGAGAACAGTCTTCAATATCTTCTAGATACTTGCCAAAGAAAAGGGTAAGATTGAAAGAATATTGATACTACTTTATGCAGATGCCATGGTGGACTTTATATTGCCTCTTTCTCTATATTAGGGACATGGCCATCTCTTCTGCCTGCTTGTGTGGAGCCTGTGATTGAATAGCTTTTACCTGTTTAAACAGTTGAAACAAAAAAAAATTTTTTTTAAATACTGCTAAGGACAGGTGAAAATTTCGATGAAATTCAAGTTCAACTGTGCACAAGTAATGCTTCCGTAACACACCGCATGAGTATCCATAACCTGTGGCAGCTTTCACTCTACAAGAGCTGAGCTGAATTATCATCAAGGGGCTCTTCTTTCTGTTTTGGACTTCTTTGGAACTCTGCAGAAATCTGTTACCCCCTTTCAGGATAATAGTCTAAAATGAATAAAATGAGGTACATAGAACTTTTAAAAATTATATTAAAATTCACTAATCAAATATATAAAAGCAAATTTGAAATGTAATGATGAACACACTTCTTTATTAAAATGTTAACAAAATCCAATAGCACGTTTAATAATGCTGACAATCTTAAAGCAGCGTTCAGTATAAAAAAATGTTTGGATGGGTTACGAGTGTAGCTCAGTGGTCCAATACTTGCCTAGCATGCACAGTGTATCACCAAAACTTTAGAACACCTACAAAATGATGTGCTACAAAATATCTGGTGTCTCTCCTCAATATATTTATGGTCATGGTGGTCCTTTGCCTACATTCATGATAGAGAAACTTCCTAGCATTCATGATAGAAAAACTTCCTGTGTTTTCTGAAAACACAGATTATCTTTTTTTTTCTAACCGAACTGAAGGATTTCTTGAACTCATCTATGAAGTAAAATTATCCATGCATACCAGTCTATAAAGACCTAGGAGCCTGCTCCCTTCCCTACCACACACACACACACACACACACACACACACACACACACACACACACACGCACGCACGCACGCATGCGCACACACACACACAAACGCGCACACACACAAACACTTCTGGGCCATGGACTTTTCCATTGAGCTTGTTTCCAACCAGCAGGCAAAGAAGTTAAAAGAAGCCCAGAGACCATTTCAGAGCCCTGAATGAACTTAGCTATTCACAGGCCTATTTGAGCAGATTTTGGCTTCTATCCTCACTAACTCTAAGGAGGCCTGGTGAGGGAGAGTCTAGTTCTGTTCTCACCACGGGGGAAGAATCCTGCCTGATTGATCTTTCTCTACCACAGCACCCTCCCCAGAGTTCTGAACAGAATAGTGATGGAGCCTATATTAGGCAACTCCAGCCAGTTGCCATGAGAAGATACTGTATTCTTACAAAATGTATGAAATTCAAAGCAAGATGTAGGGATGGGGTAGACACTGGAACCTTGGCTCAGCTGCTGAGGTGTTCTGTGAAAGCTTAAGAATCCCAGTTCAGATCTCTAGCACCCACATAAAATAAAAAGTGAGATACAACAGCACAGAGCTGTGACATCAGCCCTGGGAAGTGGGAGACAGGAAGATACCTGCAGACTTCTAGCCAGCTCGTCTTGCTTACCTCCAAGTTCAGCAAGAGATACTGTCTCAACATGTAAAGCAGAAATCAATAGGAAAGATACCAAACATCAACCTTGGGTTCCTACATATGTGTTTACCCAGGTATATACATACATGCCATACCACAAAAACAAAAAAGATTGTAAGCCAGCTCAGCTCCTGAGGTATACAGCACCTGTAGACACGAGAAAGCAGTGTGGGAGGGAGAGGAAGACATAGAACCTAAGGCAGGGCTTCTCAACCTGTGGGTCTCAACCCCATGGGGGGGGGGGTCAAATGACCTTTTCACAGAGGCCACGTATCAGACATCCTGCATATCCGATTTTATATTACACTTCATAACAGCGGCAAAATTCAATTATGAAGTAGCAATGAAAATAATTTTATGGTTGGGGGGTCTCTACAACATGAAGAACTGTATTAAAGGGTTGCCACATTAGAAAGGTTAAGAATCGAGGATAAGGGAAAGAACACCAACAGATGAATCAGCAGGACCCTTGCTGAGATCTTTAAGGCTCAGAGAAAGGGGCACATTGCATTCCTTCTTCCCCTCCTTTGCTTTATCCCATGGAAAACAGTTCTGTATGGTCCTGTTTCCCTGTTTTATTCCAAAGCGACAGAGCATCACATTAATTGTCTTGTCCTATTAATTCAATAAGCTGCTTCAAGGATGAAGTACTTGGCTATGCTTGCTTCATGCAGACAAGCTTTGGGCTGTTAGAAGAAAGCTTCCAGGCACAATCGTCACCACTTCTGAGAAACTGCATGTACTGGTGGAGACTCGCCATGTTTGGCCTGACTTCAAACTGAAAGTTTCTCATTATAATTTAATTCACACCTTTTAGGATGATAAGAAAACATTGAGGTGTTTGCATAACAAGTAGGGTATTTGCTCATGGATAGTTATGGCTGTGTTTCCACATTCTTTTTAAATGGAGTTCAATGCCAAGCATCATAGGTCATGTCAAAAGAACCCCTCTTGTGACAATGGGTAAAAAAAAAAAAAAAAAACCCAGAATGGATAAATACAGACATCTGACATTTAAAAAAAATATCAAATAAGAAAATGCAACAGAGAGTGAAATTTTCTGTAATCATGGAGGGAACATCAATATTTAAGAAACTAAAATCTTACAAGTATTAAAAGAATTCTCAGTAGGGGCTTTTTAACGAACTTCTCAGATACATTTTTGCGTTCCTTTCTGCAAACATTTAGGATAGCAGCAAATGGAACGCACAGATGAAGGTCTGATATGTACGTTTTGTGAGACTTAGGTTGATGAAGATAAACAGAGTATTTGGGGAAACTGCCTGGTATGGCATTAATGTGTGTCAGGAGAGGTGTTTTAAATGATCATTAGCAGTTCAGACAGCATTGGTGAGGACCTCTAGAAATTTTCCCTATTACTGAATGAAAATCATTGCAAAGCCAGGTGAAGCTAGTCTTGTCTCCCCTGGGAAGAAACACACATGCACACTAGGTTTGTTTTGCTTCTTTGTAAAACATCCATCAAATAATGGGCTTTGGAGAAAAAAAAAACCTAAAACATTTCAAATGCTTATTCTACAAAAGGCTTGACATACTAAGCCCACAAAACAGATCATACTTTGACGAGCGTGTTTAATATGAGTAAATATTCATTACCCAGTGTGCTCACCTAAGCTTGAAACAAAGTGTGGAAATAACAAAGTTTTACTGTCCTACTTGATGCTCTCCTATGGTTTATTTTAACCAAATCTGATATGAACCAAAGATCAATGTATTTGGTAAAAACGACTTTCATTCAAAAGGTGTGACTTTTGCATGGATTTTTCTAGCACTAACATTGGGAAAATGGATAACCACGAAAAAAGAATAATTTTGCCTTAAGTTGTGAGTCCCACAGGATAGGGTTTGGGGCCTGTCCTGGAAGCCCAGGAGCTTTTGAAACTATTATTTTACCTTTATACAAAACATGGGGAAAAACTGGAAATACATAAATCTACACATCTGTTTATTCATTTATAATAGTTGTTTATTCTATAGCTATTCCTTGAATGCCTGCTATTTTCTTAGTTTTCCCAATTCATTTATGTTTTCTACATCTTTATCCATAAATGTCAGATCTATATTCCCTGTGGGAAAAACATATAAATAACGAAGAACATCTAAAGTATAAAAATCAAAGCCTTAAAGCCACAGTATACAGAGCCACTGACTTCACCAGCACTAAGTGAACCATGGGTCAAGCATCCACCTGTAGAGACAGAGGTTAGAGCCTGGTGTGTGTGTGTGTGTGTGTGTGTGTGCGTGTGCATGTCTGTGTGTCTGTGTGAAAATGCATATATAGAATGCTAGTCTTGCTTTTTAATAACTTGGTCTGTTTAATTAGTAGTATATTACATATCATTCTATGTTAATACATTTATATCAACCTCTTATTATCTTTGTTCATTTAGTGAAAACATTATTACATCATTTTCCTCTTCCCTTCATCTAGTCCCTCTCATGTCAGCACATTCTCAAATTGACAAAGCTATTATTATATTATTATTATTTTGTTGTTGTCATTGTTATTATAATTGTTGGTGGTGTTACACATACACACATCACACACACACATCATATATGTTGTCAGCCTCTTGATTTTTTTACTTCTAAATATTTTATGTATGTATTCCTTGTCTCTGTAAGGCCATTTCCCCTTCCTAGTCTGGCACAATCTCTCCTCGGAAAAATCACAAAGACAGACGGACATACGCATGCACACACACATGCGTGTGCGCACACACACCTTCATCCTACCTCTTGACAATGCCTCCATGTTTTCAGACTTACTCATTCTAAAAATATTTTTGGCACACTCTACCATCAGATACACTTACATACCCAAAGAATTCAATATTGAAAACATAGACTGAAATCAATGCCCATAAAAATATTGACTTCTAGTAAGAGAAGTGAATGGCAAACAAAAAGAAATCTATGTGTCCCAGAGACATAGCTCAGTGGGTATAACATTCACCTAGCATACATAAAACCCCTCTGTTCCAACCCCAGAACCACATAAAATGGGGCAAGGTGTCTCATACTTGTGATTCTAACATTTAGAAGGTATGAGAATCAGCTCAAGGTCATCCTGGCTATAAAATGATTTGAATGCCAGATTGGGATATATCAACACTTGTCCCAAAGAAGAACTGGAAGGTGGGAGGAAGAGAAAGAGGACTGGTGATGAGGAAGAGGAGGAGGAAAGGGCAGCAGCTATAATAAAAGTAAGAAAGAAAGGAATACATTAAACAGCAGGTAATAGATCAAGCAGTTGTACACGGCTTCAAAGAGAAAGAGGTTCTTGAGAAAAGACCTGAAGAAAAGAAATGTGTTGGATCCAAACATATCTGAAATGATGGCATTTTGGAAAGAGGAAGTGTAGCAAGTGTGAAGGCCCTAAGCATGGGCATGCCCAGTACAACCAAGAAAGAGCAAGAGGGATGGCAAACCACAATGAAGAAGAATTTTAAAAGAACTTCAGTCCAGACTATCAAGAAGGTGGTTTCTTTGAGCAGAGATTTATTTTGGCAGTAGTCATGCCAGGCTTTGGCCAGGACCTGAGGGTCAGTGTTCAGCAGGGCAGGGCAGCTGTGGTAGATGTTCAGTAGTCTTGTTCACATCCTCAAGCTGTCAGCGAAGGCCATATATTAATGTCTCTCTGCTTATCCATTGTCAGAAGCATTTCTCTTCCTTTGCTCCCTCAAGCCCAAGAAAGCAGAAGTTCTACTAAATTAAAACCTTCTCAGAGGCAGGGTCCTACAGATATGCTGAAAGTCAAGAGTATCCCAGACATGGCAAGGCACAGACAGAATCTGAATCCCAGAAGGTTTCATGACCTGCTGGATGAGTACCCTTTAATATATAACCCTGTTTCATGTGGAACCTGGGTGCCGAATTTGGGGAGACAAACAAGGTCATTCTCCCTTCAAAGTGAGACTCAACACTGGAAGATATCTAGACAACTGTTATTTAATTTCTGGTTCTGTAGAAGATTCTGAATCTCAAGGTTTGTTTTAACCTTTAAGAGAAAACTTATAGTATTAATACCATTGCATTGACTAGATTGTGCTGGTAACAAATGACTGAAATAAACTGAAAACTGAAGCTAGAAGATAGCTCAGATGGTGAAATAATTGTTTGTCTGCGGAAGGGAGCCTGCTTGTGTAAGGACCTGAGTTTAGTTACCTGAACTCATTCATATATATATGTGTGTGTGTGTGTGTGTGTGTGTGTGTGTGTGTGTGTATACCCCCTGACAAGCTCCATGTCAATGAGTGGACCCATCTTAAAAGCAAGATGGACAACACTTGAAGAATGACATCCAAGTTTGTCTCCTCTCTTCCTTTCCTCCATATGCATTTACATACATGAACTGCACACACAAAACATACATTCATACACACACATACATACATACACACACACACACACACACACACACACACACAATGTTGTTCTAGCTCATCCTCTGTGAAGAGCAGGAGTAGATGTGACCACAGAAGACAGATGCTAGGCATAGCAAGGTCCAGGGCCTTGGCTAATTTTGAATGCCTTTCCCTACCTCTCAGTTCTGCTTCTGGTATACATTGGTATGTATACCAATATAGGAAGATATTGTACTCCCTACAATAGGAAGATGGTTGCTGGGGATATCAAGTCTACATCAAGCTTTGTGATCTAAACAATCTGTGATCCAAACATCTGAACTTGCCCCTTCTTCAAAATTCTTTCCCAGGTGCCCAGTGAACATGATGACCAGCCTATGTAGGTGGACCTGTTGCCCCTAAACTAGCTACTACAGTGGGGGATGGTCACATTCGGTAGAACTGGGATTCTATTTGCATCCTTGAACTTAGGGAACAGGGACAGCCACATATAAAATCATAAGAATAATAAGAAGAAAGAGGAATTGATAATATGTCTACTATAAGAATAGGTTATAGGGGGACCAACCTTCTTAGAGTTTCTTTGTGCAAAACGCATATTTTTCGGACTAATGTTTTGACTTTATATTGAAAAGCACTGTGCATGCACATACAAAATGTATATTTAAGAAACACACACACACACACACACACATATACACACACCACATATTCTCATGCTGTTTAGAAGCATTTTCTATGTTCCAAAACCGCTCTACCGTATAGACTAAAGGAGATATTAAAACTCTGACTAGAAATTTTGCAAGAAGCTAGGCTTGAGAGTACAAGTAGATGGAGATCAAATTTCTGCAGTTCTTAGATTGCACAATCTCAAAGACAGGCAGATCATATGACTTACCAAGCATGGTTTTCTTCGACTGGCTCTGGCTTTGTGTATAACTCATGAATAATGGTAAAACCTTGCTTTCATGCCTTGAAATGAGCTTGGGAGAAGAAATACCTGATGTCTCAGTTTCTGCATTGGTGTTGGGCACAGTGGAGGGAGGAAAATACCAAGAGGTTCAGTCTGTCTGCTGTGACCACCTTTCATGAATGGTGGAGCCATCACACAGCTTCACCTATTTGACTATAGCTACAGACCTGGAAGCTCTCTCTAATTCCTTTTGTTTTTAAGATTTGTTTATTTTATGTATATGAGTACACTGTCACTGTCTTCAGACACACTAAAAGAGGGCATCAGATCCCATTACAGATATGGTGAGCCACCATGTAGTTGTTGGGAATTGAACTCACAACCTCTGGAAAAGCAGTCAGTTCTCTTAACTGATGAGCCAGCTCTCCAGCCCTCTCTCTAATTCTAATCTGGAAATTCATCTCCAACCATAGTGATATGGTTAGCTCACTTCCACCTCTTGACACCTACTCATTATCTTTGGCTTAAGATTTTTGCCTGTGTAGGATATGAGCAGATCTCCTTATCTTCTGACTGTCATTTGTGCTCAGCCAACAGATAACCAGTCTGAAAGATTAAAAGGAAGAGACAAGGAAGTCTTAGTGCTAATCCTCCAAATCCCTCCCTATGGTGATGCTACAGAACAATGCTTCAAATTGATCAGGTATCTCTGGTGTAGAGAGGCTAACACTCCCCCTTTCCCACAGTCTATAATTCTATATTTCTCCTTATTCTCTCTCTCTCTCTCTCTCTCTCTCTCTCTCTCTCTCTCTCTCTCTCTCTCTCTCTCTGTCTCTCTCTCTCTCTCTCTCTCTCTCTCTCTCTCTCTCTCTCTCTCTCTGTGTGTGTGTGTGTGTGTGTGTGTGTGTGTGTGTGTGTGTGTGTGTAATATATCCACCCATTTCAATCACAGGAAACACATCTTTGAAATTTCTCTTCATTTTTGTTTGGGGCCAAGTTTTCAACCTGACCTCTAAAGCATCTTGGTCTCTTGTCTTGGGTTTAGATACATTTCATGCTTAGTAGGACATGATGGAAGGTGGGAAGGTTCTCCTCTAATTTCTAATAAAGGAGAGTTGTTCAGTGGTTTTTCAGCCCAAAAGACTTCCCTCAATACTTGTATCATATAAGGCAGAGTATTCTGGAATCATTGCACATCTTTACCCAACAAGACAGGTCCTCTATGATGCACCCTTAGAGTGCAAGTCCTGGTCATATTCATATTGGGTAACAAGACCTAGGAGACTCTGATACTAGGAAGATAATAGTGAAGAACATCATTTCTTCCTACAAAGTTTGTAGCTGTGGTTCTAGAGCGCAAACATCAGCAGTTCCTGACTGCTTCATCCTTTTTTCTGCAAGATGAAGATAAGGGAACAAATTCTAGTGGTAAATATGGACAGTAATTCAACAGTCCCTGAACTATATGACTGTTCAACCAAAAGTGTTTAGAGAGACTGTTATTCTAGAAATTATTTTTCATGATTCAAGAAAGAATTGAAATAGAGTAGGAGTCCTTCACTGAAGCCTGGGCTATTTTCATGGACCCAGAGACTTCATTGAAAGAGGACTGTACCTCTCAGGTGATGCTATAGAGACCATAGTGAGAAACTATGCAGTGGATCAAACAGTAACCTTTCACATAACCAGATAGTCCATGACCTTGGGCTTTTCACTTAGTGTTTACAAATATACATGTCCCTGATCTCTATAGAGATGAATAATATACCAAGTGATAAAGATGTTGAGATCATTGTTAGTACCGTGCGAGTCAATAATTCACTCCTGGAGAAATGTTGGCCTTTTGACAGTGGTGGCCATGGGGAAAAGGACAGAAAGATACTCACACTCTTATTTTGTTTTTCTATAGGCTCTTTACAAAATGAGAAGATGCTTTATCTGTAACAAGTCAAGTATATCATGGCTTCTTTTGCTCAAAAACAGCTCCTGGCTTAGTCAGCAGAGTGAACTGGAAACCCCTTAATGCTCAAATAAGAAACTTACTACACACAGCTCTTTTACTCCTAAAAGCCCCTAGTTGTCCTCTTAACATCTTGCATGTCCTTATTATAAACATAACAAATTTGTCTTTATGCACTATCGTATCCTGCACATGATCTTTCTCTTTACCTAGAATATTCCTAAAGATCCCCCGTGCATTGGCAAAAGTCTACTTATGAGTTCATATTTGCAAAACAGGCATCATACACTCAGCACTGCACTAGCCATCATCACTTGTGATGTGGTACCACAATTATGAATAACAAGGAATCTCAGGTTCCATAGGATGGACACAGACTAAGGATGACACAGTGAGGAAGTACATAGTGAAGTCAAAGCCAGGCACTTTACCTCCAGCTCTACCCCTTCTAGCTTCCTTTTGCTATTAAGACCAATCACCAGAAACTACACAGCTGAACCCTCTTGTTCTACACTGGCTGAGAGTCAGAAGTAATTTTCACTGGGCTGTAATAAGGGCAATGGTGGGGCTGCATTGCTACTGAAGGTCCTTGGGGGACTCTCTTTCCTTTACCTTTATTTGCATTTCTTGGCTCCTTGCCTTTTTCTCTGCTTTCAAAACAACTATATTTCAGCTAATCTGTCTTTCTTCTTGTTTTTCTCTCTATGACTTGGCTTCCATAATGACACATCCTTCTCTGACTTCTTACCTGTCTCTTAAAGGTACATTGTTGGGCATGAGAGATACTTCTAAGAGCAACCCATGCTCTTAGAGGCGCCATCTTTGTTCCCACCGCCCACATCAGATTGCTCAGATGTGCCTCTAACTTCAGGTCCTGAAGATCTTGTACAGTCTTCTAGCCTCTAGGAGCACCTGCACTTTCATGCACATTCCCACACACAGAAACACACACAAAATTAAAAGAATTACATTAAATATTTTAAAGTACATTTGCCATTTCATTAGGCCCAGCTGAGCTAATCAGGATGATCTCAAGGATCTTAACTTATTCATATTCATAAAGTCCCTCTTTGTGTATAAACTAAGATATTCACAAAAGTCCTCAGGATTAGGGCCCCAGCTATCTTAGAAGCATTAATCATAATATTGCTTTTCAGTTCTATTTTGGTGCCTATTTCTGGGAAATAACTAACATTTCTTTTAAATATCTCCTGAGCAAGCAACAAGCTACTTTTCCCCTGTGTTCCTTATTTGGTCTTGTATTTTTACTTCTACAGTAGGCCATATCACATTGTGTTGAAATTGGACTTCTATATCTCTGGACTCCATAAGTCAAATGAGAACATCTATAGGACCTATTATTTATTTCTTCTGCTAAAGGACCCTATATACCCTTGTATATTGTCAACATGCATTAAAAGTTTGATGGATGACACTGAGAAAATTCAAAGAATAATTAGTTCTGGTTTCAAAAACCAGTACTCCACAAAAATTAGAAAATCCTAATGAAATGGACATGGTAGACAGATACCAGTTACCAAAGCTAAATCAAAATCAAGTGAACTATTTAAACAGCCCGATAACTCCTAAAGAAGTAGAAGCAGTCATTAAGAGTCTCCCAATCAAAAAAGAGTAAAGGGCCAGATGATTTTAGTGCAGAATTCTACCAGACTTTCAAAAAAGAGCTAATGCTAATACTCCTCAAACTATTCCACAAAACAGAAACAAAAGGACAACTGATAAATTCACTATAATGCCATACTCACCCTGATACATAAACCACACAAAGACTCAACAAAGGAAGAGAATTTCAGACGCATTTCTCTTATGAGCATTGATACAAAAATACTCAATAAAACACTTGCAAAATGAATCTAGGAACATGTCAGAGACATCATCCCTCAAGATCAAGTATGCTTCATCCCAGGGATGCAAGGATGGTTCAATATACAAAAATATACAAAAACAAAATATACAAAACCAAAAAAATATTTAAAAATAAACAAAAATATACAAAAACCACCAACATAATCCCCCATATAAACAAACTGAAAGAAAAAAAAATCACATAACTAATCTCATTAGATGCTGAAAAAGCCCTTGATAAAACTCAGCACTTCTTCATATTAAAGGTATTAGAGTTCAGGGCACATATCTAAACATAATCAAAGCAATATTCAGCAAGCCAATAGCCAACATCAAACTAAATGAAGAGAAATTTAAAGCATTTCCACTAAACTCAGGGACAAGACAAGGCTGCCCACTCACTCTCTTCCTATCTATTCAATATAGTACTTGAAGTTCAAGCCATAATAATAAGACAAGTAAAGGAGATCAAAGGAATATAGATTGGAAAGGAAGAAGTCAAAGTATCACTATTGGCAGATGATATGATAGTATACATAAACAACCCCAAAAATGCTATCAGAGAACTCCTAAAGCTGATAAACACCTTCATCAGAGTGACTGAATACAAAAATTAACTCAAAGAAATAGTAGCCCTCCTTTAGATAAATGATAAACAGACCAAGAAAGAAATTAGAGAAACAACACCCTTTAAAATAGCCATGAGTAATATAAAATATCTTGGTGTAACTCTAAGCAAACAAGTGAAAGATCTGTATGAAAAGAACTTTAAGTCTCTGAAGAAAGAAATTGAAGAAGATATCAGAAGATGGAAAAATCTCTCATGCTCATGGATAGGTAGGATTAACATAGTAAAATTGGCCATTTTACCAAAAGTAATTTACAGATTCAGTGCAATCCCTATCAAAATTCCAACACAATTTCTTATAGACCTTGAAAGAACAATTCTCAACTTCATATGGAAAAACAAAAACTCAGGATAGCCAAAACAATCCTGAACAATAAAAGATCTTTGGGAGGAATCACTATTCATGACCTCAAGCTGCACTACAGATCAATAGTGATTAAAAACTACATGGTATTGGTACAGAAACAGATACATTTATCAATGGAATTGAAGCAAAGACTCTAAAATAAACACACAACCTATGGACATTTAATTTTTGATAAAGAAGCCAAAGCAGCACAATGGAAAAATGAAAGCATTTTCAATAAATGATGCTGGACTAACTGGATATCTGCATGGAAATGAATGAAAATAAATCCATACTTCTCTCTTTGCATGAAACTCAAGTCCAAGTGGATCAAGGACCTCAAAATACAGCCAGAGACATTAAATCTCATAGAAAAAAGACTGGGAAATACCCTTAAACAAATTGGTACAGGAGACAATCTCCTGAACAGAACACCAATGGCTCTGACTCTAAGACCAACAATCAATAAATGGGACCTCATAAAACTGCAAACCTTCTATGAGGCAAAGAACACTGTCAATAGGACAAATCGGCAATGTACAAATTGGGAAAGTATTTTCATCAACCCTATATCTGACAGAGGCTAATATCCAAGATTTACAAAGAACTCGAGAAGTTAGACACTAACAACCCAAATAACCCAATGAAAAATGGGATATAGAACTAAACAGAGAATTCTCAACAAAGAAATCTTGAATGGTCTAGAAGCATTTAAAGAGATGTTCAAAGTCCTTACTCATTAGGAAAATGCAAATCAAAGCATCTCTTAGGTGCCATCTTATACCCATCAGAATGGCTAAGATAAAAAAAAAAAAAAAAAAAAAAAAAAAAAAAAAAAAAAAAACCCTCAAGAGAACACATGTTAGCAAGGATTCTGAGCAAGAGGAACACTTTTCTATTGCTGATGGGAATACAAACTTGGACAACCACTTTGGAAATCAATTTTGTGGTTTTTCAGAAAACTGGTAATAGTTCTACCTCAAGACTCAGCTATACCACTCCTGGGCATATACCCCAAAGATGCTCCAATCTCCCACAAAAACATTTGCTTAACTATGTTCATAGCAGGCTTATTCATAATAGGCATAAGCTGGAAACAACCTAGATGTTCCTCAACTCAAGAATGGATAAAGAAAATGTGGTACACCTACACAATGAAATACCATTAAGCTATTAAAAATAAAGACATCATGAATTTTTCAAGTAAGTGGATGGAACATCCTGAGTGAGGTTACCCAGTCCCCAAAGAACATACATGGTACTCACTTATAACTGGATATTAATCATAAAATACAGGTACCATGTTTCACTCCATAAACCCAAAGAAGACAAACAAGAAAGAAAGCCTAAGAGAGGAAGCTTGAATCTCACTTAGAAGGAGGAATAAAATAGTCATAAGGGGTAAATGGAGGAAGGAACCTGGGAGGGAAGGAAAGTGGGGAAGGAAATAAGGGGTTCAGGATCAGGTATGAGGAAGGACAGAAGAGATGGCCATAAGAATTAATAGAAATCTGCAATTGTGGGGGTAAGGAGATGGGAAGCATCTCCAGAACAAAACAGAGACCTGGGATAAGGGATGTACTCAAGAATCACTGGAGGTGATCTCAGCTATAACTCACTATGTTGGGGATATGGAACGTGAAGAGGCCACCTCCTGCAGACAGATAGGAACCCCAGTGGAGTGGTAGAGACAATAACCCACTCACAATATCTTCAACCCAAAATTTATCGTATCTACAAGAAATGCATGCATGGGGAATAGAGCAGAGACTGAGGGAATGGCCAACCTATAACTGGCCCAACTTAAGACCCATCCCATGGGCAAGCACCAATCCCTAACACTATTTTTTATTATTTTTATTCTTATTTATTTACAATCTAGCCATTGACCCCTTCCAGGTCCCTCTCCCACAGTTCCTCATCCCATTTTTTCTCTCCCAACCCCCATCTCTGAGATGTTCCCCCATCCCCAACCCCCCCCCACCATGGAGCCTCAAGTCTCTCTACTCTCTTATGCTTGTAGATAGAAGCAAGTTGTCCTCTGAGAGGCTCCACACAGCACCTGACTCAGACAGATACAGACACCCACAGCCAAACATTGCATGGAGCTTGGGGACTCTAATGGAAGAATAGGAGGAAAGATTGCAGGCCCCCAAAGGGGATAGGAACTCCATAGAAAGACCAACAGAGTCAACTAACTCAGACCTTTGGGGCTCTCAGAGTCTGAAGCACCAACCAAAGAACATACACAAGCTGGACCTAGTCCTCCCCACATATATGTAACAGATGTGCATGTTGGTCTTCATGTGGGTCCCAAACAACTAGAATAGGAGCTATCCCCAAAGCTGTTGCCTGTACATAGGATATGTTCTTCTAGCTAGGCTGCCTTGACTGGCCTCAATGGGGAAGGAAGTGTCTAGTCTCACAGAGACTTGAAATGCCAGCATGGGGGGATACTGGAGGAGCACACCCACTGAGAGGAGAAGGGGGTATGGGGGAAGGATTGTGGGAGGGAGTGACCAGGAGGGAGGGAGTGATCTGGATGTAAAGTTAAATAAGTAAAAATATAAAATTAAATTTAAAAAAAAGTTTGGTAAATGAATAGAAGGTAGGGTATTTGAACATCACTGATATTTCTATTCCTAATTAAACAACTGTATTCATTTATCTAAAATAATACTTCTAACATGAAGTAGCTCACACCAGTAATCCCAGCACTTCAGGGCTGAAAGAGGAGAATTAAGAGCTCAAGGCCAGCCTCAACCACAAAGCTAAGTCAAGATCAGTTTGAACTACATGAAGACCTGCATCAAAAAAAAAAAATACTAAAACAAACAAAACTAAACTAAAACTAATAAACAAACAAACAAAAACAATAAAATGACAACTTAGGACTGGAAACATGGCTTGGAGGTTAAAAGCATTCTCTCTTCTTGAAAGAGGGCTTGGGATCAATGCCTACCACCTACATGGTAGCTCACAACCACCTGTAACTCCAATTCCAAGGGATCTAGTGTCATCCTCTGGCCTCCACTGGGTCCTGCATATACATGTGCACATAACTTACATAGGCTCATACATGTATACATAAATTAAAAAATCAAACCATATTTTTTTAGGTTTACTAGAGAGCAAGAATGAATCCAGTCTGTGAGAGCTGAGGGCATCCCCTAACTGCTGCTGCTATAGTTATTCTCTACTTAGAAAATGCCTAATGCAAAAACATAGAGACAGGTCATATTACCACACATATTTCATATGTGTAGTTACCAGTGGTCTCTGTCTGGACCAGGCATTTTAAGTTCTTGACCTCTTGTTCACACAAATGAAGAAGCACATTCAAAAGTCAGAATCCACAGGACTTTATTCAGAAACATAGCAAATGTACAGGTCAGATAGGATGCAAGAGAAGTAAGTAGGTTCTTAGTTTGATTTACTCAAGAGCTCCTGGGTACTGCCTAGAGCCATCATTTGTGGATGGAGGAGTAGGAGAAGTTAGTTGTGAGGGGTAGAGTGGGAAGTGGCTTTCTATTTTAAGTGATAGGTTTGGGAATATAAGGCTTTGTTCCCTGTATGTGTATTTTCCCCTGGTACATTTGTTTTTAGTGATACATATGTCTCCAATAATGCACAAGCTTTAACATGTTAATTAGAGATGTCCCCTAAAATTAGTCAGAGATCAGGTTGCTTTACTACATGTACAACTAAAACCAGTCCAGACTAGATTAACACACAGCTTCTATTTTCAGGATATGTTTCAGCAGGTGTTTGGCTACAAAAGGAGAGTTACTAAGGGTTGCTAAGGGAAACATAGATGGCTTTGTTTGTAGAGGAATATAAGTGCAGCTTGATGCCAGTGTGGTCCAAGATGCTAAGTGCATTGTTAGAGGTAGGATGTATGTTTACCTAAAGCTAAGTGGTGTCCTGGGCTGCTAATCTATCTCTACCCTTCCCTTCCTCAAATGCATCAATTAGTCAGCAGTGGGTGTTCTCGCATCAGGGAGACCCTTTTTGAGGTCTTTCAGGAAATTCTCAAAACTCTGCAAATCAGAGAGAGGGGAAGAAGAGAGAGGGAATGAGAAAAGAGGAAGGAAATGGGGAGGGATGGAAGTAGACGCCTTGAACATTTCAGAGGTTGGAATAACAAAGTCATGAATATAAACCATAAAGGATGAAGACCAGCAAAAATAATACAGTCCAGACTCAGACAACCTAGACTAAAGACCAGAAAACCCTGCCAGGGATCAAGATCTGAGCTTGTGTAGAACCTCATGAATGGCACTGAGTTTTCACTCAGAAGCAGGTTAAATAGAATTTTCTGGAATTGATGGAAAAGGAGAAGAAAAGAAAATACAAGAAAAGAGAAAAAAAAAAAGCTCCTGGAAAGGGTAAGACTAACTTTCCACACATCAGAGTTTTATAGATAAAAACTTAATTTTTGCAGGATTGAGATAATCATTTTACACATATCACACATACACACACACACACACCAATGTTTGCATTTCAACAATGCATTCGCTCAAGAGATGGGCAATTTTATTGAATTAATTGTATTTGAGATATCTATGTGTGCTGAATATCAAACATGATCAAGTAGGTTTCATCCGAAAGATGTAGGAATGATTCCACATATGAAAATGAATCGGTGTAATCTACCATATAAACAAACTGAAAGAAAAAAAATCACAGGATCATTATTAGATGCTAAAAAAAAAAAAAAAAAAAAAAAAAAAAAAAAAGCCTTTGGCAAAATCCAACCCTCTTTCATGATAAATGTCTTGGAGAGATCAGGGACACAAGACAAATACCTAAACATAATAAAGGCAATATACAGTAATACAATAGCCAACATCAAATTAAATGGAGAGAAACTTAAAGCAGTTGAACTAAAATCATGGTCAAGAGAAGGCTGCCCACTCTCTCAATATCCATCCAATATAGTACCTGAGGTTTTAGCTAGAGCAATGAGACAACTAAGGGAGATCAGGAAGATATAAATTGGAAAGGCGAGTATTGCTATTCACAGATGATATGATAAGAGTGAGCCCAAAAATTCTACCAGAAAACTCCTACAGCTAATAAACACCTTCAGCAAAGTGGCTGCATATGAAATTAACTTTAAAAAAATCAGTAGCAAGAACAAAAATATCAAATAACCCCTCGGAGCTTACAGAGACTAAGCCACATACCAAAGAGTATACATAGGCTGGTCTCTCACTACGTATGTAGCAAAGGACTGACTGCCTTGTCTGGCCTCAGTGGAAAAGGATGTGCTTAATCCTATAGAAATTTAATGCCCCAGAGAAGGGGGATGCTAGAGTGGTAAGTAGGAGTGGGTCTGTAGATGGGTAGAGGAACAGCCTCTCAGAAGCAAAGGGGATAGTGGATTGGGTGAAGAACTAATGGAGGGAGGACCAGGAAGGGGGTCATTTTATTACATTTGAAATGTAAATAAATAAAATAACTAATAGAAAAAAATCAGTAGCCCTTCTATATACAAACAATAAACAAACTGATAAAAAGTAGGGATAAAATATCCTTCACAGTAGCCACAAATAATATAAAACATCTTGGTGTAACTTTAATCAGGCTAGTGAAAGACCTCAAAAATAGTCACTAAATCCCCACAACCCTTTCATTCATCCACGACATGCAAAGCCACACATAAGAGCTTCAGTCAAGCATGCAGCAAGTTTCCAGGCCTGCCCTCTGTCTAACAATAGCACGGTATCAAGTGCCTGTTCCTTGGGAGAACTTGTTTCTGTCCACGGAGTCTGTGTTTGAGGTTTATCTGTCTTGTTTATTCTTTCCACTTTTGTTTGCTAAGTGGAGTTAAAGGATTAAGTTGAGGTAGTTTGGACAAATAAAAAGGGTTCAGAAGATAATAAGAATGGGAGGAACAATTGTGGTGGTTTCGGCAAAAGTCAAGGCATCATGGGAGGGAGCAAAGGTTCAACACGGTTAGGAGGTTGTGAGACATGTCAAACGAGATTAAAAGAAAAATATGCAATATCTCAAGCATACAGCCTCTCTTTACTCTTGGGAGGAGTTGAATCTATCTTTATTGTTTCTAGTTGAGTACTGTTGAATTTAATATATTAATGCACACTTATAGAAGCCCATGAGAGGTATTAAATATTCAAACCATATTTACTTATGGTTATCTAGAGAAATAGATCCAATTGTGTGTAAGTGTGTGTGTGTGTGTGTGTGTGTGTGTGTGTGTCTGTGTCTGTGTGTGTCTGTGTGTCTGAAGTAAGGTTTGTCCATATGATTGTAGATAATAACAAGGCTACATATATACACAGAGCTGGCTGGAGAACAGGAGAGCCCATGTAGGATGTAAGGACCAATGGTCTGGAGACCAAGACCCAAGAATCTGAAAAACTGATGAAGCATTGGTCGAGGCTAAAAGCTAGCAGGCTCAAATGCCAAGGAATCATAAGCTTTAATTCATGTCCTAAGGTAAGAAAATCAAACACCCTAGCCCCACGATAGTCTAGTGAAAAGAAATGTGCTCTTTCTTTGAAAGGTAAACCTTTTTAGTCTAGTCAGGCATGTGATATTGAATGGAGCTTACCTACATTTAAAAAGTGATCTGATTTGCTCATTCTACTGTAGATTTAAATATCTGTTTAAATCATGGCATTAGGAATTGCCCTCATAACCACGCCCAGCCCCATGACTGCCCAGTCATTGGTCCCACAATCGTGGATGTGTATTTTGAAGAGTGTGTAGTCTAGTCACTATGGCATCCAGGATGGATTTGGGCACAAGCAGTCCTTTTCCTTCAGTCTACTGATTGGTGGGACTACAGGAGTGCATCAAGGTTGAGAGTAGACACCAAATGTTTTCATCACAAGAACAAATAAGTGTGGGGGGTAATAAATATAATAAGAGCTTAGTTTAGTACTTTGTCATGCATACATATACTAAAACATGCATGTCACACACCATAAACATATACATAATTTTAGCATGCCAATTAAATAATTGTCACCTAGAAGGGTTATGAAGTGCCCATATTTAGTTATATGACATATAATGCCATTTTGGCCAATAACGAATAGATTACATGTGTGACAGTGGTTTCATAAGAGTATATGACCTAACTATGTGACAGTTGTGGTAGTTCATGCAAACGTTGTTTTTTTTCCTTGTGATGCAAACATTTACTGCTTTAGTGCTTACTCTCAAACTTGATGCATTCTTGTAATCCTACCAATCAGGATACTGAAGGAAAAGGAGTAACTTGACATCAGGACTTCCAATCCAACCTGGATGTCTTAGTGAGAGCCCATCAGAAGTAGAATAAATGCTAGATAAAAACAATGGTAATAATCTTCTCTCTTACCAGTTTTCAAGTAGCCAGGATATTGTTACTTACTGATGTCACCATGATATGCAATCAATCTCTTAAACTTGTTCCTTCCACTCAGCTGGAAGTCTGTATTCTTTAACAACTAAGCCCTAATCCCTGGATTCTCCACACCTTTGGTAACTAACATGTTATTCTGTTTCTAAGAGTTGACTTTGGTAGAGACCACAGAGTGTTAACATACAGGCTTTTTTTTTTTTTTCTCTGTGCCTAACTTATTTCATTCTCCACACTACCCTTCAAGTTTATCCATGGTGCCACAAATGAGATTTCCTGGCTAGTAGAGAGGATTGTGGATGTTTCCAGCACAAAGAAATGCCAGATGTCTGAAGAGACAAATACGTTGATTACCCTAATCTGATCATTACATGCTATATGTACTTACTGAAGTTTCACAGTACCTCATAAATATGTATAATTACTATGCAGCAATTAAAACAAAAAAAAATTTAATGGCAAACTTTCATTTCTTTGAAAGACAGAATACTATTTACATTAAGCATATAATAGATTTTCTTTATTGGTTTTTATATTGATAGACACTTCAAATTAATCTGCATCTTGGCTATTGTGAATAGTGTTGTAATAAATGTGGAGAACGCTGTATCTTTGAGGTAGTGCTCTCATTCTCTTTGGATAAATGCTGAGTGGTGGAATGGCTAGATCATAGGGTGGTTCCGATTTAATTTGGGGGCACCTGCATAGTGTTTCCCATAGAGGCTAAGGCAATCTGCACTCCCACCACCTCCTTGCTGATGCTTTCCTCCATTGTTTTGATAATAACCATTCTACCAGGTACACAGTGAGAGCCCTTTATGGTTTGAATTTTCGCCCGATGATTAGTGGTGCGGAGCATGTTTTTCACATACCTGTTAGCCATTATGTATGTCTTCTTTTGATGTGTCTACTCGGGTTGTTTTTTTTATCAATTATTAAGCAGATTATTTGTTTACTTGCTGTTGAACAAATTTTTGCATTCATTGTGTTGTTAGACAGTAATTCCTTATCAAATGTATGGCGTCCAAATAGTTTCTCTGAGCCTAGACAGTCTTTTCCTCTTGACTATTTTCCTTACCATACAGGAGCTTTTTAGCTTGATAAAAATCCACCTGTCTATTGACAGTTAATAGCACGCATCTCACATTGCACATTGGGAGGCATCAGAAGAATTATGATCAGTACTGGAACATTTACTAATGTATAGATGGAACATCTTACTCTGGCTGGTGGACTAGAGAAGACATCTGGTAAGTATTGAGATGTTGCGTGCATGAAGGATGGCTGATTTAGATAAGGGTGTTGTTGGTGATGATAAGAAATGGTGAGATTCCACTTCGACATTTGACAAGATTTTATAGCATGTGGATGCCAGTATAAGAGAAAATTTACAGTAAAGTGGACTCTAAGACTTTGTTGTGAAAAAGGATCAAGTGATTTGAGTGGACACAGTAGAGATGGTAAGAAAAGCTATCTAGAAGCAAAGAGTTGGAAATTAGTCTTTTATGGATACTTAGATGCTCACTAGCAATTCAGGAAGTAACTTTAAAAGCTGAAGATCCATCTTGGTCATAACTTCACAAGAATATATGAAAAGAATAATAAAAACATTTCAACATCACCACACCCACTTCCTCGTCTCTTCACATGCACAATACTTCCAAGGAGACTCTCACCCCCACCTGCTGCTCACTGCACCACATCCTGCAAGCCCAAGCATTTTTCTCACTAAATCTGTATTTTACAGATTAAATAAACTCCTCCCCAAATTCTTCTGCTCTCTGTGGGTCCCTGGGTGTTTACATCTTTGTGTTTTGCCAGATCTGCATTTCCTTTTTCTTTATAAAACCAAAACTCATTCATTAATCATGTTTAATCTGCTTAAATTTGGGGAACTATTTGGCAATCTTGTGGGGGGTTTTGAGATTATTGTTCTCTTAAAGTGCAAGTGTTTTAAAATAGCATTCTTGTAATTTTACATGCCTTTGTGATGGAGTGAAATTGTGTTATTTTGACTTGGGTTCTTTACATTTGCACTTGTTTATGTAATTTGAGGAGGAATACTGAACATGAGTCTTGGATGATACTAATAAACTAATAATTGCAGAAGTTTAAAGAGAGAGAGAATCTGTGTTTTCCCATATTATAATCTGTTTGGGGGTGAGTCAATGAGAATGAGTGAAATCTACAGGCATCTCTGTTGGGAGCCGACTTTAGCAGAAAGCGGCTAGATCAACTTTGCAGCCATCTGGAACCATATACCCTGACGAAAGATTTGGTTTTCAATAGCCTACAACAGCTGAAGCACACTCTGATATCCCACATATTTTGTGTTGCTGTTTACTGCCCCCAGCTGCAAGGTGCACGTGCACGTGGTGGCCACGCCTGCAAGGTATTGCAGTTCACGTGCTGTCCACGTGCTATCTACGCCATACATGCCTGTAAGGCACACGTGCTATCCACGCCTGCAAGGCATTGCGGTGCACGTGCTGTCCACGCTATAGACGCCTGTAAGGCTTACATCATATCAACACCTGCAAGGCACGTGGTATCCACGCGCCTACAAGGCACGTGGCAAAAGCCTATAAATAGCTCAGAATTCCCTTCAATAAACGAGACTTGATCAGAATCTCTGTCTTGTCTCCATTCTTCGCGTCTCTTCCCCTTTATCCCCACTCTCTCTCTCGCTAGACCCTGACCCTCGGACCGGAACGGGCAGTATGGGCTGCAACAGTTTGGCGTCCAACATCGGGCTCCAGTAAGCGTAACAGTTTGGTGCCCAAGCGTGGGGGGTTCGCGACACATCTCCATTAAATAGCAGTAATAATAGCTGCATACACACATAATGGGTGCCTTTGCTTGTTGCTTTAATGCATATTTAGTACACACATTGGGTTCTAGAATCTTAGAAACTCTAAAAGTCTAAGAATTATCTTGTCCCATCACTTCAAAATAAAGAAACCAAGAACAACAGCAGTGAACTAACCTTCCTGAGCTTAAGTTTTTCTCAAAAACATACTTCTCTACTCATCTTCACAACATAGAGTTGAATGCAGGGTATGCTTTGTGATTTATGGAAGTCTACTACTTATACCATTGAGATGTGTTATGCACTCACCATTCGCTAATCCTCACAACTCTGTAGTTAAAATTAGCTTTTAGATGAATTGCTAAACTTAGCCTGCTTTTAGTATTATTTATGAGTATCAAGAGGGACTCCAAGAGATTAAGTGACTGGCCTTGGATCACATAGCTAGGTAATGACTAAGACAATACCAAAATATAAATTACTGATATATTCAAGTCTGTGAATATTCTGGCTCATAGCTGTATCTCTGTAAGGTATTATTCTGTGTTTTGGAGGGATGGCTGGAGAAAGAAAGATCCATGTTCATTTCATCCATTCCCTCTGACTGTGTTTTAAACTGCTAAGGGCATACATGGATGTGCCAAAGACTGAGCAACTGTGCTTCAGAGCACTGGTTGCTCTGTGTGATTATGTGTAGTCCTTATTCACATTTGTCCCTTTAGTCTCCTGTTTTCAATAATGTGCATCTTTCTAATCCCAAGTGTAGTCAATGGCTGGAGTTAGATGGATAAATCCCCCATCTTATTCCAAAGAAAGAAAAATACGTACACAAAGGACTATATGTAAGTTCTACCACCCACAAGTTATACGGCATAAAACCCCAACTTAAACTCAAAATTAAAATGGTCAAGTTTCTAAAACTCTTAACAATCAGAACAAGGCGATGATGGTTGCCTAGTGTAAGCTTACTATAGACAAGGCTATAAGCTTAGTATTGACAAGGCTCTAGCCCACCTGAGACCTGCTCCTCTCCTGTATACACTGCTATGTTTTCCAACTACATAATCACTCTAGAGTGATTTTTAAAATAGTGTAAAAGAAGAACTAGAGACTAATTTTACCTTTGCAAAAAAGGAGAATTTTCAAGAAGGGAAGAAGAGAAATACAATGAACCTATTTAGGTGTTACATGAAAGGTCACCCACAAGCTCCTGTATTGAGCACTTAGTTCTCAGCAGGTATCACTCACTGTCTGGGGGGTTGGGAGTACTTATGAAGCCTTTAGGGAGGAGCCTGACTGATTAAGTTGGATCACTGAGGATGAGCCTTTAAAGCTATATGCCCCAGCCTAGTCCAGTCTTTTTCACTCTGCTTCCTGACTGCTACCATTGTGGGATCAGCCATCCTAAGCTCCTACCAACACAGACTGAGCTGTTAACACCACTCCACCTTCCCGACCATCAGCTAAGGTCCTTTAAAACCAGGAGCCTAACCAAGCCTGTCCTTTACGTTGTTTGTCAGGAATCTGGACATGTGGCCAAATAATGTAACTCATAAATCAGGGGTGCAAACTTTTATTTTTAATATAAGGAAGGCTAAATGTATGGGGAGTTGTAGGTTGGTTTGTTTGTTTGTTTGTTTGTTTATTACCAATTCATTTTGTGTGAGTAATATACCATTGGCATCTTTCTACTTGTTTCTAACTGGAGAGGTTTCAGAAACTGGAGAGGCTGCCAAGACCATCTGGGCTTAGACAGATGTGCTTGAAGAAGGAGCTGTGCATTATAGAAAATGAATGATGTTCCCCTGCACCTTCAGCCTTTCTAGGAAGTAGTCCGAACCATGATTGACAGCGGCATTTCCTGCATGGATGTGAGACAGCCCAACCTGCCTGCATCTGATTTACGTTGGTCAGATTCTTTTATTGAATCCTGTGGTGAGGAAGGCAGTGTGGTAGCAGAAGCAGAAGATGGAGCTCTCCATCTGGGTGAAGACTGAAGATGCAGAAATGATGTTAGTGGACTCCATTCCAAGAGATGCCAGCCCTGACGTGAGATTGACCAGGGGATGATTACACCTGCAGAAAGTTTCCAAACTGCCCTTTAACTATTCGCTGTTGGAGTTTCAACCATTTAAACCTTCCATTTTTCAGAATCCTTGTCATTGTCCAGATAGGAAGCAAGTACTCTGCTGTTAAAAACTTTAAGTATAGTAAAACATAAAAATAAAATATATTAAAAATAAATATCATCATGTTAATAAAACACAGAACAGCATACAGTTGCATTTTTAGAAGGACTCATACTAAAGCAAATGGGAGACTTCATTCTCAGACTTTGCTGTAACTGGTGCTGATACCCAAAGTTCATCTTTGAACATCTGTGCAGCTTTTCACCACATGTTATTTTAAAGAAGTATGATTCTTGAAGTCAGACTTACCTAAGTTCAAACTGTTCCATTGTCATTTCCCAGCTCTGTGAAAGTGAATCAGATGCTTTTTTCTTTCTCAGACCTTTGTTTCTTCCTCTATAACATAAGGATGGTGATGATGGATAAGCTAAAACAGACCAAAGGTACCCAACATTATAACAATAGCTAGAGACAAGGTGATGAGCTTGGATGTATTGATCCTGACACATGATACTTCATGAAGTTTATGGACACATGAAGCACAGATCATGCACTGAATCTTCTAAAACAGAATTCTATTTCTACCCAACCAAAGATACATCGTCATTCTTATGCTCTTGAAACTGAGGGAAGAGAAGAGTAGGATTTATCTCATACCTTTGTGCTCACTTATCAAAGAACAATTAAAAGAAGCCAACAAGGAGCATCATCTAGCCCAAGCAAGCAAGCAAGCATGGAGAGGGTGCTAAAGATCAAGATAGGTCAATGGGTAAAGTAATGGGCAGGAGGTACAGGCACTTGGGGTTCCATAGCCTCAGCCCCGTGCTACTGTAGCAGCTAGTCTATGACTTCTTAGATTCCAGCTTCTTTCATGCACTGTAGACTCTGAAGACCTGTCATGGGCCAATTTTTCTTGCCTTCATTCATGAAATAATTGTTCACTGAATGCCTGAATATAGAGGATCCAGTAGCAAAAATAATCAGGATGATAAATGTGGGGAACAAACCATGCACAAGAATGAAACACACACACACACACACAACCAAGGTATGCCTGATTATATAAGGTCATCAAAATCAACATCAAGAGTAGTGGCTAGAGTTAACATCAACTCTAGATAGGGACAAAGCAGCATCTCTGAAGGGATGGCATTGAAGACATCTAAAGGCAAGAAAAGGAGACAAACATTCAAAGATCCATGGGCATAATTATCCAGGCAATACCCCAGCCAAGGCAAAGGCTCTGAGATGGGGATATTCCCAATTGCTTCTGCTTTTTCCTGTTGGCTTTTGGATGCCTAACCTAGATCTGGTAACACAAGTTCTTTCTACTTAGAAAGGTATTTAGAATCTCATTTGTTTGGATCATTTGTTTATCTGCTTATTCATTTATGCACACTTTTATTGAGTACTTAATACCTAGAGCCATAAATAGTAGTCAAGATAATAGTAGTAAATGAAACCAAAATGAGTTGCATTCTCATGGATCTTAAAATACACAGAGGTGCTCCACCAAACACCTTAGGTTCAAACGGCAACCTCTAAGAAGGTTCTTCAGAGACCCAACACTGAACACAGGTTACCTACATAAATTGTTCATGGATTGGTGGAGAATTGGACTCTACAGTTTGAATGTAGGTGGAGTTTAGAGAAATAGCAAAGACCTGAAAGTTGGAATAAACTTAATTTCAAAATCTGGTCTTACCATTGACTTAGAACCTTGGAAAAGTTACTCACATTCTCTCAAGTTCTGTCTTTCCCTCTACAAAATGCTTATTTTATGAGAGTTAGTTGTTTCACTGCTGAGTAGCATTATGTAGACTATATCAGGAAAATGTATTTTCTGTTTTTTTATAATATAGTTCCATCTGATTTAAAAAATGTTTTTTAATTCAATAACGTTTTCCATAAGTTACCCATTCTGTTTTCCACAGTAACATTACAGTTTTTCCTTTAGCCATGGCTCTGCTTTCCATGATTTTAATTACACAGAATCAATAGCAGTGAAAAAAATCAGTAAAATATTCCTGAAATAATTAATCCTGAGGTTTTAAATGGTGACCTATCCCAAGCTATACCCAATCCTGTGTCCTCCCACTCCATACCACATAGGATGTGAATCACTAAATCTGTATACTATAATTCTTAGGCTTGGGTAACCTTTGCGTAGCTTAATAACGTTTCCAAAGTGAAGAGTAGCAATATTAGCCAGTCATATGTGCCAGAGATGTTATAAAATACTTCTTCTATGAAAAGAGATGAAATGTATTCCTAGGTGTGTGTGTGCGTGTGTGTGTTAAAACACATTTATATAATATGCATATAGAATTTGGTTCTACAGATAGTTTCAGGCATCCACTCAGGACTTTACAATGTATTTCTCACAGGAATAGGGAGATAGCTTATAATTGTTTGTTTGTTTGTTTGTTTGTTTGTTTAAAGGCAGATGTGATGGCACACAGTTATAAACCTAGCACTAAGGAGGCAATGGCAGAAGGATCCCAGAGGTTCAGCTCATCTTGTCTAATTAATGAGCTTTAGGTCAGTGAGAGATTTTGTCTCAAAGGAATGCATTGTATTCATTAGGAGAGTGTCCCAAGTTGTCCTCTAGTTATCACACACGTGTACACATGTGCTTATACACCCATATTCAAACATACATGTGCATATGTACATATGTATATATCCATGTTTTCATAAGTTAAAAATGAATGTGTCTTCATAGATATGGGGATCTGTTATACACTCATTGTTAGTATATGTGACAGCGTTCCTAAACTTTCTCATTGCCTCTGCAGTGACATTTAAGTAGATAATTAGCTAATATTCTTTTCAGTATAGTTTTAGAAAAGACTATCACCCCACACTCTGGGTGGGTCACTAAAAGAACAGCTGGGGTAGAATTCCCACCAATATCCTTACAAAAGAAATACCATATGTCTTTCTCTAAATTAGATTTTATTCATTTTATGTGTATGAATGCTTTGCTTACACATAGGGGCTGTGTGTGTCTGACACTTGTGGAGGTCAGAAGAGAGTATCAAATTCCCTGGAACTAGAGTTGCAGATGGTTGTGAGCCACTATGGAAGTGGTGAGAACTGAACCCATGTCCTTTGCAAGAGCAATACAAGTTCCTAAAGGTGATGCATCTCTCCAGCCCCAAAATGTCATATTTTTTTTTATCTACTGGTAGTTTAGCTCCTCTAAATTACTGGCTTGGTGATCACTGTTGCTATGTTGATAAGTCTTACTTGCTATGCTCTGTAAAATCCAGAAACCGGAAGGTACTGCTCAACGTTACCACACAGTACTAAACTACTTCTCAAGTCAGTTAAGCTCTACCGATAAAAAGAAATGGATGATGTCAGTACCCATCTTGCAACATCCCTACGTCTGCCATAGCTCTCTGTGGAGACCATCACCAGGGGAAGGATTAGCTGCTTGGTTTGTGGATTGTTCCATTGTTCCTGCAATAAGGTTCAGTGGTAGGAATAGCGTGAGGTGTTGTATGAAGGTCAACTTCAAGCTACACACAGACCTTCCATTAGGTGGGAATGGGGAGCAGCACCGCTGGCTGATTTGCCAAAGCTCCTGGAGTTACTCAGCTGTATTAAACTATTAGGAGGAAGAATGAAAATCGAAATAGATGGCATCCATTTGAGGTGTGCGGCTTGAAATGTGTTCACTGGGAGTGTTAAATTCAATATAGATGACAAGGTCAGCTGAGATCCATTGCCATACACCAAGCAGATCAACACTCAGGTGTCTACTGCAGGACATTACTGCACACTTCATTAGATTATACTCCTAACCTGAAACAATAACTACTAAGTTCCAAAACGCATCTGAGACTGGAAGAGCATCCCTCTGAGGTACTTTAACCTTGGGATGGGGAACTAGGTGAGAACTGATTAGTCTCCTAAAACTTGTTGGAGCTAAGAATTCACATACTGATGCTCAGATAGCCTATTCTGAATTCCGTAGTGATTTCAACTTTGCTAGAGACTCAGATGACTTTTTATCTGCTCCAAATTGCTGATGCCTATTGAGACGTTACCTTGAAGTCACACTCACATTTAAGGTCCAGCTCAGAACATGAAAGGTTGTTTACATTAAGATCTCTCCTGCCTTGTGACTCCCATGGGCCAATCTGTCATCAGCTAACTTTGGCTGAGATTCAGTTATACCTGTATCATGTTCAGGTTATGAAGTTTAACGTGACCAGTGAGAATACGACCACACATTTCCAACCCTTCTGGTCCCAAGTTTCAACTTTATCTCTTTGCTATCTTGTTCTTAGAGGCTGAGGTTTTATGTTCCTTGATCAATCTTGTGCTTTCATGAAGCAATAGAATTCTCTCAAACGTTGTTTTTTTCCCTCCCTGCCTCTCACACAAAGAAAATGTCTTTGCAATGACATACCATTACATTTTTGCCTCAAGTGATGAATTTGTTCATTCAATTCATGGATATTTCATTCAACTGATAATACTAGTTGAGATCTGTGTACCTACTACATGTCTGTTATTTTGATAGGACTTTTGGGAGGCAGATCATTGGAAGTCACATGAGACTGGAGGTGAGAGACAATGAACAAGTAAGCCAAACACTTAATTTCAGAGGGTAAATACCCAAAAGTGTTAGGAAATTAAGCATGTTCATAAACAAGCTAGTCCATGAATAAGTTACAAAGAGATGGAATGTTATGAAGATTTCTGGGAAGATTAGAGGAAAGAATATCTCTGACTCCATAAACAATACATGCAAGCCTCTTGGAGGAAAATTTTTCAAGAGTGGGGGGGGGTGGACTAGTAGAATAGAGTCCTGGGCAAAAGATAAGGAGTCAGAAATGGGCAGAGAAGGGGTTTTATGGGACATCCTTGGCCCAGGTCAGAAGTTTGGGGTTTGTTATGTGAGTGATAGCAAAGACACCATCACAAAGTCCTCTCAGGATGACAAAAGAAGGAAGAGCATGAGAATACTGTCTTAAGTAGTAGTATGTAAGAACAAAACGAAACACAGAGAGTCATGTCAGAGTGGCTGCTCACTCTCACAGCTCCCATTTCTGCCTTGTATCATTGGGTCACCAGATGCTCTCATAGTCTTATGTGAGTGATGAGAACCTGTTCAAGAGTTTTCATGGAGGTCATCGCTGCTTTAAAATTGTTCGTACTGATGGAGCTGTTCCTTTCTGTGTAAGTGTAGCCTAGAGGACTTGTGCTTGATCATTGTTGGATTTGAGTTCATGTCCCAGCTCTTTCTGGGACTCAAGTCACTTACTGTGTTTACTAGCCTACTTTGGATACATGAATCTCTAACTCTAAAACTCAAAATGTGGTGGGGAGCACATAATAGTCACCTCTTTAAATAATCTAAGTAAAAGGAGCGTATCATCCAAAATATAGATCAATAGTTATTTTTATTTGTTCATTCGTTCATGCATGCATGCATGCATGCATGGGTTAATGCAACTAACCTGTATCCCAACCATTGCTACTATGCCCCTTCATACAGTCCTTCTTGATAGTAATTTGGAATTGTGGGTAATCTATTTTTATTGGTTTTCTCTCCTCTATGGGGCTAAGGCACACTCAGCACAGACTTCTATATCCTACAGAGGCATTACAATGTGTACTTTTAGCTATAACAAAAATTCATTGTTCACATTGATTTAAACCCAAAGGCAGGAGTAAGTGATACTTGGTATATAATATTGTGGCATCCCTTTGAGAGCTACTAAAATAAGGAGTGTCACTGAATCCTTGATTTTTATTTCAAATGACAATAATTGCTCCTGAGGTTATACCACACAGACAATGATATTTCTCCTGTATAAAACCTCCAGTCTAACATCAGATCAAAATCTTGCAGAGTCTGAAAAGGCTCTGAGCTTTCCTTAGAACCATGTATGTCTTAGGTCACTGTGTCCAGACAGGTGTCTGACTTTCATAAAAGATTTCTCAGAACGATATTTCTTGTAAATTCAGACTCATGTACTCAACACTCTGATGGCCACCTGGAGCGTGGAGAAGAAATCCAACACGAGGTTAACAAACCCTGTGAACAGTGTGTCCAGATGTTCCTTTGCTCTGCTGGTAAAAATCTCTGACAGTATATGCAGGCGGCGTTCCTTGAAGACTACGAGAGCGTCTGGTGGCCTAATGATACAAGGCAGAAATGGGAGCTGTGAAGAGTGAGCAGCCACATAGATGTGACTCCCTGTGCTTTGTTCTGTTTTCACACATTACTACTTAAGAGAGTGTTCTGCATGCTCTTCCTTCTTTTGTCATCTTGAGAGGACTTTGTGATGATGTCTTTGCTATCTATCCCATGGTTCATCTACTAGATGTGCCTCCTGGGTGCTTTTCTAGCAGTATCAAGAAGAAAGCATTTATTAGGAAATTTTTACAGCAAATGCTTTAGCTGTAAACCCTTAGAGTTTTATTCCTCAACAATCCAGTGACCCCATTGAGAGAAATATTCTGCCAATAAAGACAAAAGGAAGTTGACTCACTGTTCCATTTTGAAATTAAACTGTAGAAATGAGAAAGGTTTAGATTTGTGCATTGATGTGCAAATATGTATGGAAGCCTTGCAAACTCGTTCCTCAGACACAGTCCACTTTTGTTTGTTTGTTTGTTTGAGATAGTTCCCACGTAGGCCAATGGCTGGCTAGCCCAGGAGAGACCCTGGTGATCCTTCTGTCACCACCTCCCCAGCAGGATATTCCCCAGGGAAACATTACCTTCACGATGTCTAGTTGATTGTTTTCAATGTGGCTCTGGAGATGGAAGTAAAGTCCTTGTGCTTGCATTCCAGTCCAGTCCAGTTCAGGACCAGTACAAATGTTCACTTGGTTAGAAAGAAAATGTTATATAGAGATAAGAATGAGTAGATTAAGCAGAAATTAAAATTTATAAATTAATCTCAAAACTCAGATCCACAATTTTATTTGCACAATGCTGTAATTGTGCATCAAAATTTCAAAAATTCTAAAAGGTGAAACCAATAAAGTCTCTATATGAATATGTGAGTATTCAAACCCCTTTTTTATTTAGCATAGCAAGCAATTCTGGAGCAGTGTGTGATAAATACACAGCAGACACTAAAATACCTTTGCTTGTAAGAATGCTTAACCTCTTCCTGTTTGAAGAGATACTAGGCTGGAATCTGAGTCCATGGGGATGGTTAAGAAAACATCAGTCTGTATTCAGCTCATACACTATGTCTCATCTCACAATTCCTCTTTCACCAGCTAAACTCAGAAATTTTTCTAAGACATACATTAACTCCCTTTTCTATCTGTCCTCCTCAGCATTGTCTCCAGTGCTCTGACACAGGGAAAGAACTAGACCACAAAGTACCTACAGCCAAAAGATGCTTCAAGAGTCTTAAACTATCTCAACCTACAGAACAGCAATTCTTAGATTTTATCTCCTGAAGCATAAAGAGGGATGACTAAAATAAACCAACTCATAAACAAAATTGCCTGTCCCTAGGAAGCCTCTGTGGGATGTCTAAAATAGGGCCCCAATTGATGCCGCCATGGGATGATGATTTCACCTTATGTGGCCAACAAGCAGAGTGATAAATTTTCCATAAAACATTATTTACTCCAATTCAAAGACTAACTTATTATAGAAGTTATGTTCTTAGTATTTTTAAAGGGTCTAAACCTTTATCTTCAAAGCACCATTGGTGAAAGCAGATTGCCATGTGTGTGTGTACACCCCCGCGGTTCACACATGAGCTTGATAGGTTTCACTACCCATCGACACGCAAAAAAGTTGAATATGCAAAGCTATCTTATTTCCTGGCTTTAGAAACTCCGACATCTTTAAAGATCTGATCTAGATAGCTAAAGGCAATGGAACGTAAAGGAACTTTTCAGTGGAATTCACTAACTTCATAACTATCAGAATGGTCTCCACAGGGGGAAAAACTTTTTAAAGAAAAAAATCATTTTTCAATTTATTACCTTGCTTCCACGTTCTTTCGTTTGACCCTTTCACAAGCTGGAGAAGAGGGCACACTTCATTATACAGCTTCACAGTTGAAAGATTTTTGTGTCAGTTATGGTTCACACATGAAATTCCTCTAGCGGGCTGATGTGCTGAACACCTGGTCTACAGTTCATGGTACTGACCATCTCTAGAGGAAGTAGATCACAGGAAGGTGTGCATTTACAGGTTCTACCTGGTCCCTAGCCTCTTCCTTTCTCTCTACTTCCTGACTGCTATGATAGGAAAAACCTCCTCCTCCTTCTCCTCTTCCTCTTCTTCTTCCTCCTCCTCCTGCCTCATGCCATGCCATTCAACTTGAGACCAAGTGATGAACATCTGAAACTGTGAACCAGAATGAATCTCTCTTACCTTAAGTTCTCACTGCCAGATTTCATCACAGCACTAAAAAGTTAATTGCAATCATTTCAACAAGATTAAGTCTTACTTAGTACCATAATTAAGCCTCAAAAGCATCCCTATGATGTTAGGTTTAAGTTTTATCCACTAGAGTGCAGTGGCAGTCATTGTGGCATACTGCTGGAGCCAACATTTGTGTTGGCCATGAAGAGATCTCCTTATCATATCAGCATCCTATTGACTCGAATGAAACTCCATTATTAAACAGTTTAGAACATAAACAGCTCCTCTAGAATTCTGCATTTTTCAATGCACATATTAAAAGCTATAGTTACCGTGAAGTCTGTAGAGGGTCCATCTCTATCGTGTAATCACATTAAATTTACCCCCATTTTAGACACCCACTAGACTTTGCACTTCCTGTTTGGGGGATAACGTGTACCACATGTCCGTGCCCCTGCTGTTAGGTTATAGCTGGCACCTTTGTACCATTTCTCTTCCCTCTTACATCAAAGCCACGTAATCTAAGGCCCTAATGGTCCCTCACTTAAAGATGAAGGAAGAAAAAAAACAGCATAAAGAATTGCAAGTCCAACATGAAACACAGTCCCTGATGCTTAGTAGGACCAAAAACCTACTGGTAATGAAAAAGACAAAAAAGTTGTTTCCTTTGTGAAGATTATGTGATATCAGTCATCTAAAAGAAATGTAGGGGATCTGGACTTTAAACAAAACAAACAATAACAACAACAGCAACAACAACCAACTTCTTCATTGTCTCAGCTGAAAGAAAAAGGCTAGTTTGTTAGCCTTTAGCCAACTTCATCTTCCTTAAAACATATCCTGGATATCAGGGGAGATAGAAAACTACAAGGACCAATTAAAAAGTTTATATGGTCCTTCTTGTACCCAATAGTGTGGTTAAATGGAATGACTACAGACTAAAATGAACATGGATTCGAATCCCAGTTCTCTAGTGTTCTAGCCAGATGGCTTTTGGACAATTCACAGCCACTCTGCTGCCCTCCATTTCTTTATTTAAAATAAATGTAAAACTCCCATAAATTTTCAACAGTGAATGGATTTTGCATGCCCAGCATGTAGTAGACCCTCAATTCAGTGCATCTTGTTGTATTGTTACTGTGGTTATTGCTCTTTACTGATATTCTTATGACTAAAATATTAACCTCTGAGATAATAGCTTTGACTACAATGATTTTTTTTTTTTTACTTCTAGCCATCTTTGTGTTCCTTCTAGCCCCACCCACAGAGCCACCAGCAGGTTTCCTAGTATAATTTATAAATAGTGGATATTGGATCCAGAGTGCTAATTTAGTCTAGCCTTTGTTCCAGCCTTTCCACTGGCCAGACTTGTAGAGGGATGGCTGAACTGGGGCAGAAATAAGAAGGTACTCTTTCATCTCACACACTGAGAGGGATTTTTTTTTTTTTTTTTTTTTTTTTTTTTTTTTTTTTTTTTTTTTTTTTTTTGTCTTCTGAGAACAAGAACAATGAACCTGATCTGAAGCTCAAAGTAACTCTCAATGAGAGAAATCATTCATGGGAAGTCTCCTGAAATTCAAAGGCAGGCTGAACCAAAGCTAGTTCCCCTGGCAACTCTCAAAAGAATGGGAAAGCAGCCATTAGAAAACTAGAATGATAGAAAGGTAGAGAGTTGGGGTTGAGAGTGAGCAATCGCCCTGGCACTTAAATGATGTTGGTTGGTTGGAATCAAGCCATCACACTAAGGATATTTCAACCTTAGATGGGTGCTATTCAGCCAAGGCAGCCCTTCATACTTTCAATCATAGATCGCTCTCACACGAAGCCTATGGATATTGGGGAGACCATGGTTTAGGAATCTAGAAAGTGTGTGTGTTGAAGAAGAGTTGCCTTACCATAGGGGATGAATGTATCAGTGTTCACTTTTATTTTTCCTCTCTGTTCGCCTTATCTTGTAGGCATGATAAAAAAAATTAATCTCAACTCTTAAAAGTAGCTCATTATTTAGCTGGTTGTACAGAAGTTGCTATTTTGGACTCCCTCAGAATTTCCATCTTTCTGACTGGAATTTTAATAGCTTATTAGATGGCATCCACATTCATTTCTCCACAGCACCACTGTCTGTTATTTCCATGTATGCTGAGGAATTTGGAGATTGCCCACACGTTCACAAGTAATGCTGAATAAAAAGCTGTGCTCATCCCAGAGCACAAGAGATTATTTTTACATGAATTGAGCTTTTGATGAATATGTGAAGTAATATTGAAACTGAACTATATACCTTCTTTTTTAAAAAGTGTCTGAGTGTTTTGTGCATGTGTGTGTGTGATGTAGAGACACATGTGTCTACAGATTCTTGTATGCACAGAAGTCAGATGATATCAGGTATTGGGGGGATGGTTTGAATAGGAAAGGCCCCCATAAACTCATGTGTTTGAATGCTTGGCCCATGTGGGTGGTAAAATTAGGAGGTATAGCCTTGTTGTAGGAAGTGTGTCACTGTGGAGGCAGGCTTTGGGGTCTTGTGTATGCTCAAGCCATGTCCAGATGTCCAGGGACACTGTCTCCTACTGCTGCCTTCAGATCAAGATGAAAAACTCTCAGCTTCTTCTTAAGCACCTTGCCTGCAAACATGCCACCATGTTTCCCATCATGATGATAATGGGTTAAACCTCTGAAACTCTAAGCCAGTCCCAATTGCATGTTTTCCTTTATAAGAATTTCGACAGTTGTGGTATCCCTTCATAACAATGGAACCCTAATTCAGACAGATGCTTTGCTCTGTCACTGACAACCCTGTTTCCTTGGTGCACAGTTTCTCTCTGAACCTGGAGCTAAGTTGATAGCCAGTAAGACCCAGGCATCCTCCAGTAACACCCAGGCATCCTCCTGTCTGACCTGCCACAGTACTAAGGTTACAGTCATGTTGTGTCTGTTCCAGCTTTCTGTGGGTATTGTTAATTCAAATTCGGGTCCTCATGCTTGCAGAGCAGTGCACACTAAGCTATCTGCCCAGACCCCAGAAACTTCTAGTTGACTAGTATCACTTAATATTCACAAAGAAAACAAGATTTTTTTTTCATTACTGGTAGATTTTTGGTCCTACTAAGTGCCAGGGACTATGTTTTATGTTGAGCTTGCAATTCTATATGCTGTACTTTTCTGCCTTTATCTTTAAGTGAGGGAGTGTTAGGGTCTTAGATTACTTGGCTTTGGTCACAGCATAATCAGTAGTATACATTTTTTTTAAAACTCCAAATCCCATGTTCATTTCCACAAAATAAATTTATACTTGAGTTGGGATCTAGGAATTACCTAATTCAAGATGTTTATTTCATACATGAGGAAAAAAAAAAGCATTTGTCCAAAGGTTACAATTTATAAATAGTGTCGTCGGGATGGGTAATTCAATCCCCCATTGCCTAGTATTTTACTATTCTTGTCCAAAAGGATAACATTAGATTTATCACATATTTTAGGTCATCTCTAAATCCCACTTACTTCCCAAAAGAACATGTTAATAAATTTCTTCTCTAGCTGAATCCTCTCCAGGAAGTTGATATTGGAATATAGAGGATGTCAAAGGAATTGCTGATTATTAATAATAGTGATAAATATTTGTAGGAGGAAGAGTCTTAGATTGTTAGATGTTAATAACAAATAGTTGGGTCCACCCAACAGTGCAGGCATTTATGGGACTTCTTTGCAAATAAGTAACCACAAGGCTTTTATGGAATGGAGCAGCAATTTTTGGATGTGGTGGGAAGAGATGAAGATAGAATGAAGAAATGGGGACTCTATTTCCTTCTAGGCCTGCAGTGCCCCATGAGTTAGAGATGATGCTCTAGTGAGTGAGTGGAATGCTTTTACCAAACCAAGCAGTCTCCAAATTAGCTTTAGCCAGTGTTGAAAGTGCTTGGTGACCTTGATAGATGCAGCTCAGTGGGGCTGCTTCTTCTGGCCCCTTTAGTCAGCATCTGCCAATGGTGCAGAGACAGTCATCTTCTCAGAATGCAAACTGGATTGGGAGTTTCCTGTTGTATATACAAGAGAATGCAGACTCCAGTGAACATCTTACAAGATGCTTCAAAGGGAGCCTCCTCCACTCATCCAAGAGCATCACGTTCCTTTCTCTCTCCCTCATAATCCTCTGACCATGCTAGTCTGCCTTGAGTTCTAGATCACAGCAAGTTCTTTCTTACCTCTGAACCACAACACATGCTATTCTCCTTTCTTGGCTCTTGTTTGCTTACTCAGCAAACTCTTGTGTATCCTAACAGAAATGTGTATTTATAGAGAAGCTCTCTGGCGATTCACATACAGGAGCCTCTTCCTGAATCCTTGTAGCTCACCTACCTTTCACAAAACTTATATTCATTGTTCATGCATTATTTATTTATGCAGTTGGCTATTAATATGCTACATGAAAAGAGGTACTATATCTATTATTTTGACTGCTTTTCCTGCCTTATGATTATGGCTTACTAACTATTATTAGATGTATACATCAGTGGTCTCTAGTGAATTCTTTAAAACTCCATTAATTAATGTGTCAGTTCTCGCCTGTATTAGAACTCTCTAAAGCAGGCACTTCTTTTATTTATCTTTATTGTTCCCACAATAACTGTTGTGGTCCCTAACACAAAGCAGATGCTCAGTAGTATGTATGTGCAAACCATACCATGCAGGAGTACAATCCAGAAAAGTAACTGATACCAGATAATAGAACATACATCTGACAGAAGGGGCTACAGTCCTCAACCCAAAGAGACTATTTATCTATTGCCCTGCCTGCCTGTCTGCCTTCTTAAACAGGCTAATGTGCCCCTGAGGCTTTGTATGCTTTCCCTTGATGTTGGGGTGTGCTACTTTAATTCAGATATCATTAGTTCAGAAAAATCTCATTATCCCCTGCATGGAGGGTATCAGCAGCCTAACTGATAATCACTTCCTTGGAGACTAGATCTCTTAAGACACTTACATATAAATCAAAAGAGAATGAAGAGTAAAAGTGACAGTGACAACCTTCTGGTCATAAGTCAGCATCCCCTAGAGAGCAATCCCTTTGCTAATATAATTTTAACTCTACACACTTAAATGGGACTTTGGTAGGCATGGTGGTAACATAGCTGAGGAAACTAATGTGGAATTTGCACAAGGAGACACTATTGTGTTCTCCCTCATCCCTCCACAAAAAAAAAAAAAAGCTTCTGTCTGCAAAGGACAGAAGCTGAAGAAACTGTGGAGGGGAATCTGTGTTACTCTACTGAAGGACCTTGCACACCAGCAAGCCAGGCTGATGAGGCATTACTTCTCAGGGATGCTCCTGTGTGGTTCCCAAATCAGCTGCCTCTACATCACCTGAGAGGTGTTTAGAAATGCAGGGTTTCTAGTCAGATGTACATTTTAACAAGCTCCTATCCCAACCTTTGCAGGGATTACATGCCCACTTATGCTGACAGTTATATATAAGGGAGAAGGAGAAATCGGAGGTCAGGAGAGAGAGAAAGAGAGAGAGAGAGAGAGAGAGAGAGAGAGAGAGAGAGAGAGAGAGATCTCACATAGGGACCACTGGACAACTAAGTTATCAAAATCCATATGCTGTCCTCTTTATCTGTGTATGCCCTGTACCTTTTGGGTCAACCGAGATTGAATCCCAGGCTGATTCTGAGAGGAAGGCTTTCATAAGGAGTTCACAAACATTTTGTAAATTCAAACTAAATCAACCAATGGGCTCTACTAAGTCTTTCTACTGGCATTTCTGTGGCAGAATGGGGTAAGGTGGAGGACAGTGAAAACCTATCATTTGATACTGCAAAGATATAATAAACTAGTCAGCACCTAACAGTGACAGGTCAAAAGCAAATTCACAGACAAGGCAAAAAATCCCCCATTCATCCCTAATAGCCTTGTTTACAAGGAGCTGTAACTGGGTCTCTGAGATGGAGGAACAGATAAGTAAGAGAATCAAAATGTGCTATCTAGGAAGAACAACAGCAAAAAAAAAAAAAAAAAAAAAAAAAAAAAAAAAAAAAAAAAAAAAAAAAAAAAAAAGTTCCACTGTGCTATTATCTTACCGTAAAGCAGGATCTATTTGTATAGAAACTAGAGGAACATTCAGAGACGTGTTGGAGGTTTAGACTTTGTTTTAGTTCAATCTATTTTAGTACTGAAACTTAAAAGTTTTGAGCCAGTGGGGTTGGGGAGTTAAAAGCCGACACATATATGTGAGGCCCTGAGTTTGAGTCTCAGAACCCTTGTAAAGCAGACATGGTGGGTACTCACCGGAAATCTCAGTGCTCCTATTGCAAGATAGTAAGGGTTGGCAGGACAGTCTCTGCAAGCAAGTTTGCGAGCCTGCTAACCTGGAAGATGCAGCAGTGGACATGAGACCATGTCTCACACAAGGTGGAAAGCATGATCCAACACCAGGTACCAATATTGCTGTGGATTCTGACCCCACATGTGTGCTGTAGCACAGGAATACCTGCAATCCCATATATGAACACTCATGTACATGCATACACCATACATGTCCACATACAAATAGATGAACAAAGGGTTGTTTGTTTGTTTGTTTGTTTTTTAGTTTTAATACTGTATCTCATTATCATATGGAAAACCTTCATTTGCAGTAATCATCTACTATTAAAATCAGCCTCAAAGTGACCTGGAATCTGACCAATTACATTACTATTCTCTTTTCTTAGGAAAGCAGTGAAGTGGGTGGTAAGCATGAGCGATAATTCTGTGTTGGACACAGCAGTCCTCCTGCTTCAAAGGAGGCTTAAAGGGAGCGGAGGTCCCACAGGGCAGTGCAGAGGATGTCTGCAGAGCAATGAAGAATGCTTTATGAGTCTGAGGGAAGAGGAAACATCTGTTCCTTTCAGACCTTTGAGAAATCCTTCAGAATCCTCAGAACAACTCTCTCTGTTCTCAAGATGAGTAGAAAATAGTACCATTTAAGTAGAGTCTCACAGAGCACTAAACCTTTATCTTTCCCAATATATTTTCCTACCAAAGTGAAGAAGCTCCATATGAAATCATCCCCCCTACACACACACTGAAATTCTTTCACCCATATGTATGAATCCCCTATATTCTAATTATCATAATCCTATCTTCTGTTAAGATCCTCAAGACGGGGTCTTAGATGCTGAGTTGGAACCCTAAGGAGCAACAAACACATTCAACATGGACTTGCTTTTTCTTTCAACTCGGATGTGAGGCATTTAAATAATACAAAAGAGACCAAAGTACTTTGTGGACTTTTATCTCATGGTATTATAGCAGATGAGCAACTTTGTAAATAGGACAATAACTTATTTAAAGGAAATCTGATGTTCTGGTAGGCTTCTGTATTCTCTGACATACACAACTGTCTAGTTGGTTGACAGTTATGAGACTGCCCTTTAAAAAGCTATAGGGATTTATTAATTAGAACAGCCACTCATGTTTGATCCAGTGTATACCATGCTTGTTAGTTTGCAAGAGTCTCTTAATTCTCTAGTCTCTACCCTCTTGCTAAAAAAAGTTCTGGGATTACAGATATGCACTAGTACATCAGGCTATATGTGGGTCCTCATGCTTATGTGGCAAGCTTTACCCACTGCATCACACCCCAATCCTAATTATATATTTAAATTAGCATACAGATATTAGGTTCCATTATGGATTTTTCAAACAAAACTTGTTTTAGTAGATCCTCCCCTCCTTGTCTCACCTCCCTATTTCTCTTTCATCCGTCATACCCTCCATCTTCATATAGCATGTATTCTTCTGCCCTTCCTTCCTCAACACCTCTGCTCATTTATCCCTTTGTATAGCATCTGTGTATGCCTTTCCAAACCTCTCTCCCTTGTTTTTAATAAATAGGTGCAAGTTAAGTCTGAAAGGTGATCTGCAGCGCTGGATTTGTGGCCTTTATAAAGCCTCATGCTATCCAGCAAGCCTTAATGTGTATATGCACTGATCAGGCATACATATTACATGATTATAAAACTGAGCTCCAGGGCTGGAAAGATGACTCAATAGTTCAGAGTGCTTGCTGCTCTGGCAAAGGCCCCAGGTTTGCTTCCATGCAGCCATAGGATGGCTCATACTGTTTGTAAGCCCAGATCCAAAAGATTGTGTACCCTCTTATGATTTTCATGGTCTCCTGCATATACATGCTGCACATACTGACACATAGTTCAATCATTCACACATTAAGTACATGATGATGAAGATAGATAGATAGACCCCACTCTCAGCAATGGACAGATCATGGAAACAGAAACTAAACAGAAACACAGTAAAACTAAGAGAAGTTATGAACCAAATGGATTTAACAGATATCTATAGAACATTTCATCCTAAAACAAACATATATATATATATATATATATATATATATATATATATATATATATATATCTTCTCAGCACCTCATGGTACCTTCTTCAAAATTGACCATATAATTGGCCACAAAACAGGCATTGACAGATACAAGACGATTTAAATAATCCCATGCATCCTATCAGATCACCACAGATTAAGGCTGGTCTTCAATAATGACAAAAACAACAGAAAGCCCACATACATGAAGAAACTGAACAACACACTACTCAATGATAACTTGGTCAAGGAAGAAATAAAGAAAAAAAATAAAGACTTTTTAGAATTTAATGAAAATGAAGGCACATCATACCAAAACTTATGGGACAAAATGAAAGCAATGCTACAAGGAAAACTCATAACTATAAGTGCCTACAAAAAGAAACTGTAGAAAGCATACACTAGCAACTTGATACCACACCTGAAAGCTCTAGAACAAAAAGAAGCAAATAACCCCAAGAAAAATAGATGTCAGGAAATAATCAAACTCAGAGCTGAAAAACAAGTGGAAACAAAAAGAACTATACAAAGAATCAACAAAATCAGGAGCTGGTTCTTTGAGAAAATCAACAAGATAGATAAACCCTTAGCCAGACTAACCAGAGGGCACAAAGACAGTATCCAAATTAATAAAATCAGAACTGAAAAGGGAGATATAACAACAGAAACTGAGGAAATTCAAAAAATCATCAGATCCTACTACAAAAGCCTATACTCAACAAAACTGGAAAATCTGGATGAAATTGACAATTTTCTAGACAGATACCAGGTACCAAAGTTAAATCAAGATCAGATAAACCACTTAAACAGTTCCATAACCCCTAAAGAAATAGAAGCAGTCATTAAGAGTCTCCCCACCTAAAAAAAAGCCCAGGACCAAATGGTTTTAGTGCAGAATTTTATCAGACCTTCCAAGAAGATCTAATACCAATTCCCTTCAAACTATTCCATAAAATAGAAACAGAAGGTACACTTCCCAATTCATTCTATGAAGCTACAATTACACTCATACCTAAACCACACAAAGACCCAACAAAGAAAGAGAACTTCAGACCAATCTCCCTTATGCATATCGATGCAAAAACACTCAATAAAATTCTTTTTTTTTTTATTTTATCTTTCATTTACACTTCAGATACCATCCCGTTTCCCCATTCCCCCCCCTTAGAAAACCCCTATCCCATGCCCCCTTTTCATTTTGCATTTATACATTTTTTTAAGAAATGTTAATCATAGGCTTTATAAGTTTGGTATTGTTCAATCAGAGGTGTAACCCACTACCCAACCTAGATATATCAACTATCTTTGACTGGTGGAGATACATGAACATCTGCTTCCCTGTCTCCCCCCTCTATCTCTCTTTCATCACCTAGCTTCTCCTCTCCTTCTTCTTCTCCTCTTCTTACTCCTTTTCTTCCTCTCAGTACTCCTCCCACCTTAGCTCCTCCTACACATCACCCTTCCTGTTAAAAGGAAACTTTTCTCTCAAAATACAATTAGAGCATAATTATGCCTATTTGTACCAGTGAGGTACAAGATAGTCCTAATAGCCAGTCCATCCTTTTGTTGACTAACCAGCACCTTTGTCATCTATCCTAACTAAAACACTTAGTTCTGAACCTGGCTTTTTAATAAAATTCTTACAAACTGAATCCAAGAACACATCAAAACAATCATCCATCATGATTAAGTAGGCTTTATCCCAAGAATGCAGGGATGGTTCAATATTCGAAAATCCATCAACATAATCCACTATATAAACAAACTCAAATAAAAAACACATGATCATTTCACTAGATGCTGAGAAACCATTTGACAAAATTTCATGGTAAAAGTCTGGAATTCAAGGCCCATACCTAAACATAGTAAAAGCAATATACAGCAAACCAGTAGCCAACATCAAACTAAATGGAAAGAAACTTGAAGCAATCCTACTAAAATCAGGGACTAGACAAGACTGCCCACTCTCTCCCTACCTATTCAATATAGTACTCAAAGTCCTAGCTAGAGCAATTAGACAACAAAAGGAAGTCAAAGGGATACAAATAGGAAAGGAAGAAGTCAAAATTTCACTATTTGCAGATGATATGATAGTATACTTAAGTGACCCTAAAACTTCCACCAGAGAACTCCTAAACCTGATAAACAACTTCAGCACACTGGCTGGGTATAAAATTAACTCAAACAAATCAGTAGCCTCCTCTACTCAAAAGATAAACAGGCTGAGAAAGAAATTAAGGAAATGACACCCTTCACAATAGTCACAAATAATATAAAATACCTTGGTGTGAATCTAACCATGCAAGAGAAAGATCTGTATGACAAGAACTTCAAGTCTCTGAAGAAAGAAATTGAAGAAGATCTCAGAAGATGGAAAGATCTCCCATGCTCATGGATTAGCAGGATTAATATAGTAAAAATGGCCATCTTTCTGAAAGCAATCTACAGATTCAATGCAATCCCCATGAAAATCCCATGCAATTTCTCACAGAGTTAGAAAGCGCAATTCTCAAATTCATTTGGAATAACAAAAACCCAGGATAGAGAAAACTATTCTCAACAATGAAAGATCTTCTGGGGGAATCACCATCCCTGACCTCAAGCTTTACTAAGAGCAATAGTGATTTTTTAAAAACTGCATGGTATTGGTACAGAGACAGGCAAGACGGATACAAAGAACATAAATACTAGGTCTGAGGAACTACATAGTGTTTGTCCATGGAGGTTGAGGAATTTCACGTGGGCACAATAACACACATTCAAAGACCCTGGAATGAGGAATATAGCTTGGGACATAATTGGGGTGGCAAACTACATACTCTATGACATAGTTGATGCTGAGCAAAAAAAAAAAAAAAAAAAAAAAAAAAAAAAAAAAAAAAAATGAGTTTTTCTATAACCATGTTTGAAGTTTTGTACTTCCTGTAATGCCATATTCAGTGACTGAGTTTTGAAATAGGTTACTTTCTAGCATATCTTATATTTCTTGAAGAAATAATCCCACTCAGTTCTCTCAAGCTTCCTGGGAAATACCAAGGTAACAAGGAAAGCCTTAGGAAGAAAGACCCAGATACATACAATTCTGCCACTGCCAATGCTTTAACTTTAAAAGGTTTCCTGGCTTTTCTGAAAATAATCTTATTAAGATAAATTTTGACCAAACTTAATAATGTCATACAAAATTACTATCAATAAATCTGGATGCCATTGCCTTCTTAGTAAGCTTGTGAATAGAATTAATTAAATAACGTGAATAATTTATAAAACTGACTATCCACTGTTGATATTTACTACATACATGTTTCGTGGTTCTTGGTTGCAGGAAAGTCTACTGTCAGTGCTCCAACATATGATAGATTGGGCTTTTCCATCTTCACACATATCTCTATGCTCTTTGTGTACTCTCATTTGTATCATTCAAAAGTTATTTAGAATTAGAAAGTATTGTATTACCTTTGTTCCTGGCATTCGATTTACCAGGTGTTAATATTCTTTAATATCACTATTCAAGAACTCTTGTTCATTGGATGTCTGCAGGTAGATATTGCTCCCTATGTTTCTTCTCCTATCCCTGACCCCAAGACAGAACATACTCATGAGATCTGACATGTCCTGGGTTTCCTTCCCTTTGGACTTATTATCCTCTATGGCAATATTACATTTAAAAATTCCAATCACTGCCCTACCTCCTGGTCCCTGTCACAAAGTCACCCCCTCCATGTTCCCTCTCCTTCTTCTCAGAGAGGATGGCTCCCTGGATTCTCCCCACCCTGGCACATCAAGTTTCTGCAGAGTTAGGCTCCTAAGCTCCCACTGGGGCCACTGAAGCATTTTTATGTGCACATGTATAACCTTGTGTGAATTTGTGTAAGCCATATATAAGAGAACACAGGGACAGAAGAAGGCATCAGATATGCTGTAATTAGAGCTGTTAGAGGTTGTCCTTCCTGTGAGTGTTACAAATTCGGGTGCCCTGCCAGCATAGTAAGCACTCGTGTGCTGAGCCATCTCTCCAGCCCTTAATGAAGCCTTCCTAACCATTGACAAGGTTCCTCGTATCCTGAAAGAGCCAAAGGGACAGCATAGATTTTTTTTTTTCAGGGAATTTATTTTTCTTGTTAAATTGACAAAAAGCAACTACAGTTCATCCTGGAGTTTATAATTTTAAAATATTTTTCTACCTTTCTTCACCAGAGAAGAACCAGCATTCCACATGCCCCTCCCCAAGGTAGTTCTAAGTTTCACGGCCTTATTTCTCACTGAAGTTTTTTGGAGACCAAGGCAGCAAGCAGGGAAATGCTTCTGCACCAGCTATTTCATCTTAATTATGAAGACATGTTTAATAAATTACAACGTGCATCTGGCTGTTTCCTATTGACCAGTACAAAGTCGTAGACTGATTTGTAATATTGAACTAAAATGCACTTGCTGCTTCAACCTACACATTAGCACAAAGCCTCCTAGTCGTCAAGGTTAGATAATCACTAATAACTTCTAGGTTTTTTTTTTCTTGTGCACATCTTATTGGGCCCAATATTTGTGTTACTTCTGGGTGAGTTTTGTAGAAAAATCTGGGTTCTAAGTTAAAACAACAGTGTTCAATTCCAACTCACATTTTTGTTCATACAATCACCAATTGTATGACACAAATGACCACTCTTTCCTACTTAACAAATCCTTATTGCATAACTAATCTGATCTGGCACAATTTTAACATGCAAGAATAAGCAAAAATCAGGAGTAGGAGTACTTGAGAGTTTACAGTTTATTGACATAAAATGACATCATGTGTATATGTGTGTGTATATATGTATATATATATATATGTGCTTGTATATATATGTGTATGTATATGTGTGTATATATACATACATATATATATTCTTAGAATTAAGAAAGAGCAAATGAAGAAAAACTTAAAACAATGAGCAGAACCAGGAAGTATTGAGGCTGAGGCTGGATACTACAGACTTAGATTTTATAGTCATGGAAGCCCAAAGAGAAGAGTGAAAGCACTGGAGACATGAGCAATGCCAATATTTAAGAGAAGTGAAGAATTCACTGAGCAATAGAGGAGTTAGGAATTGCAGTGGTCCTGAACCAAGAACAAGATGGGTAAGCTGGAGCAGGAAGAATACTAAGCAGCTGACTGGAAATAAATGAGGGGCACAACAAGATGAGTGGGCAAGACCAATGTGGGAACTCACAGTCAGACGAGGAAAAGCTTTGAAAAGTATCAAAAGGACTTTGAGTTTAATTTCAGAGCATAAGAGCTACTCAAAGGGAGAAGCCAGTCTGTCTTATATTTTAAGAGAACTGCTATGACTTCTATGTATGTATTCATGTAGCCAAAGCTTGTTGTTGGGCATGCACTTAGCATCAGGCTTGACCCTAAGTATTAGGGGACATAAAGCTGAAAAACCTCTAAACCTTTCTTCAACTCAGAGATTCTGCACAATTATTTTCAGAGGGTACTGTGAAATGTATAAATGTCTGATTTAATTCTGTATGTGAGCAAGGACCATGGGTTATGAGTGAGAGAGGCTGTAATTCCACCAGTGAGTGCCTCCACCATTCCCCTATAAAATGCCTTTCCTCTGCTTAGTGGGCAAGCCTATTTTTCATAGGCTCATCCATTACCTTCCCTAAGCTGACTAATAACTCCTCCCTTCTGGCTGAGCCAGGGCTAGCATATAGGCAGCTAAAAATGTTCCACAACAAGACATATTTCATCAGGTCCCAAGAAGTCATTTTTTTCACTGAAAAGAGAATGCAAATTATCCAAAGAGTTTTATTACCTTTTGCATCTGTGGGTTGCTTTAGTCATGAGGAAGCAGGTAAAGAGGGATAAAACCTCTTCCTCTCCTGCAGCCACCTCCAACCTTGCAGTTCTATCATTGGGTTTAAGTTCTAAGGCAGGATGGATATTCTTGGGCCAATTTGAGGGTAAATGATCTGATACAAGACTCTAAAATCAGCCTCCCTAAAAACTTCCAGAATAGTTACTTACTGTCACCATGACTGTGGCATAGTTTACATACTCCTTGTTTATATTGGTAGATTAGTAGGCTGATTTTTTTAGCAAGAAGCTATAAACTAGTTTCAATAATACTCAGAGATCAACAATTATCTCATGTTCAAGTTTGTAAGATCAGTTAGTATACTCTTGGTGTCAAGACTGAGGCTTGTGTTTAAGGTACAGACTGGAGAACAGGGTAGAGTACTTATTACAGGAACCAAAAGCTCATAGTATGTAGTGAGTTGGGCTGGGGTAGGCTGTCAAAATTACATGTGTATTCCTAACTCCTGGAACCTCTAAATATAGACATATTTGGAGAGGGAATTTAGTACAGATTAAATATTTGGGTCCTTTTCAAATTTGTATATTGAGTCTTCTAATACTTGACATGGTTGTGTTCAAAAGGTAGGGCCTTTGGAAAGTAATTAGGTTTAGATAAGAATGGAACCCTGTATTTGTCCCTTTTCTGTTGCCATATAAAATGGTATAAGCAAAAGAAACTTACAGAAGGGAGAATTTATATGGCCTTACTATTACAGAGGAATAAAAGGCCATCATGGTGCCAAGGCACAGCAGACAAAGCAGGAAACTTTAAAACCACATATCAGCTGCAAGCACAAAACACAGAGAGCACAATGAAAGTAGAATGACAGTATGGAAGTAGAGTGACTCTGTGTGTGTGTGTGTGTGTGTGTATCCCTAATTTCCACTGCCAGGGGCATACTTCCTCCTACAAAAGCATACCTTCTAAACCTTTCCAAACAGTACCACCAACTGATGTCCAAGTGTTCAAATGTCTGAGTTTGTGTGGGGAATTTCTCATTCAAACCACTACAGCCCCCACTGATGCTATTAGCATCCTGATAAGGAAAGACTAGAGCTTCTCTCTATCATTTGAGTGCACAGTAAGAAGGTGGGCCTCTGGAAACCAAGAACAAGGCCCTCAGCAGACACAGTCCTATGGGAACATTTATCTTCAGCATTCTCTAGAAATGTGAGAAATAAATGTGTAATTATCCCAGCCTGTAGTATTTTATTATTGCCATTAAATGTAGAACTTCAGAATGAGATTATCATTTCTGTCCAAATCTAGTGATCCAACCAAAAAGAAGACACACACACAGAGAAAGAGCCATGTGACTGTGAAGATAGATGTTGGAGTTAGATAAACACAAGTGAAGAAGCCCTGGGGCCACTGAAGGAAGGAACTGCTCTTTAAAGGCTTTGGAAGCATACAACCTGCTGACATCAGGATTTCAGGATTTTGGTTTCTAAAACAATAAAAGAATGTATAGTTTTCAAATGATCAAATTATCAGCAATGTGTTACAGAAGCCACAGAAAACCAATACACAGAGGAATGATGCCCAGAAACATGTAAAGTTATCCCAAAATAAGCATGGAATTTGCAAACTGCCAAGTCAACACAAGTGATGGGTCCATCCCCATTATCCATAAGGCTGGAAATGCACTATTCCTCTTCAGGTCAGGGAGGAGTGCAAGCAAGGGAATTTTCTACCAAAAAATATTTGACCATACATTGTTTTGCTTATTATACACACAAGGTCTTCGTTCCAAATTCATGAGCACAGGGACAACTAAGAACCTACCTGGGATTCCAGGACAGAGGAAGAGATGGCCTGAGGTTAAAAAGACAAAGGATGAATGACAAAAAATACAGTAGGTAGGAGTTAGGTTGCCAACAAGGAGATGATTAAAATCTCTAAGCAGAAGTCAGCTACCTTCACTATTGTCTCTTGCACTTTAGACATGGAAGGCACTCCATGCAAACACATCTCTATTCATTCTAGAGACTCCACCTAAGATCTCCAGGCTCCTTCTCCTGGTGAACCAGGCTGAGATAAACAAAGAAGACTGCTTTTAATATTTTCCTTTCAGTCCCATCCTTTTTAGAGTGCACCTTAGACCACCTGTATCAGAATTCCTTAGGGTGCTTATTACCGGGACAGATTTATGGGTCTCAGCTCACAGACTAAATCACAATCTCTGGACGTTTTAACACACATCACAGAGCATTTAGATGTATACTAAAATTTAAGTACCGCTGTTGCTTCTCAGACTTTTATACTATCTTACATCTATCACCACCACTCGTTATCAGATGGGAGAGATCCTCTGTTCTGTGGGGATTTGAAATCCCATGTCCCTCGGTGGTAAATTTCTTTGAAGTCTAGTGTTTTCCCTGAAGCCTACTAATATGTAGATTTATATTCCCAATGTGTTTGCTCCCATGATATCAAGAATGTTTCCCTCATCTAAGGTGGGTGAGGGTGACCTAGTTTGTGTAGTCAGCAGCTTCTTGCATCTTAGTCTACATTATTTCACAACCCACCTATATATTGACATTGATTCTGGACCTCTCTAGTGACAAAGAATCGGAGATGATTGGAGTGCATCAAGCTTTCATTTCAGAACTTTGTCTATATTCCTATCCCCAAAGTATTGGAATTTACTTTCAAAGGTCCACAGTCCCTTAAAGCATTTTGTGAACTCCCAGGTAAAGAAGCTCCAGTGGAAGTTTTATAGAACTACAGATTGATGATTCATTTCTATAATGGAAACAATAAAGGTGACAATAACCAACCATTACTGAGCACTTACCATGTGTGAGGCATGCAGCTAAATGCTTGTCTTATTTCATTCCACTATTATGCTTCCCTAAGGATAAGATAGTGATAGTATCTCTGTTTTACAGTTGAAAAGCATGGGCATCCAAGACTTTATATAGAAATTCCCTGCTCAGTAAGCTAAGAACTCATTCTCCCAGACCTCGGGAGACCACATGTTGGTTTTCCTCATATCTCCCAGTATTCTCTTAGCTAAGAGGTGAGGCAAAATCACCTGGCTTGTTGTCAAATCATATAGACCACTTTAATATTCCAGTAGCCTGTAGCGACCCCAGCAGAATCAGAAGTAATCTTGAATCTTCTTCAATTGATCCTTGGGTGTCTCATTTTGTGTCTTACTATCTATTGTTTATCTGTTGGTTTCTCTATGTACAGTTTGTTTGTATTGTGGGTGTAAACAGTTCCTAATGCTCAGAGAGCAAGACAGAAGTCTATGTAGGTAGTGAGAGGGGTTATGAAGGCAACAAGACAAGCTAAGAATGATTGTGGGTACTATTTTAAGACAAGGAAAGTCTCTTCTGTAATATGGCATTAGGATCTGTGAAGATGTGTTCTCCAGCAACTGGAAAGAACATCTGCAAAGAATCTGGTGCAAGGTCACAAGCAGAGTCATCTGTGAGGCATACATCTGCAGATAGATTTGGGATGGTGGAGAAAGTACAGGATGGCTTATTTTGCATCCTATAGGAATCGAGCTAGCATAGATCTTTAGATTTCATTTGGTATTAGAAGGTCCTCAAGGTAAGAAATAAGAAGATACATGGTATATTTAATCTTCAACTGGAAGCACTGAGGCCATTACATGAAGAAGAAAAGAAGTTGACTCAAAACAGTGAAATTAATAACAATAAAGTCAAAACTTAGTGTGTTCATGCAGAATCTGACTTCTCAAAACAATGCTTTCAATTGCCTAGCAAAAATTAGATTAATTATAAGAAATGATACACAAAACACAGTTAGTGAAATATTTAACATGTATTTCTTTATGAATCCATCAAATAGTACTATCTTAATGCTGAATCTGCCATAATACCAAAGACATGGTGAATATCAACATTACTTCAACATTTGTCACCCACTATTATGTATGAAATTTTCTATAATTTTTTCATTAATACATCATAGATTCCACTTAAAGACCTATAATGTCTACATGGAACCAACTTCTAATGAAATGTCTAATGTCCTATTCAGACCATAGTAAAAATAAAGAATTTCTAATTCCATACACACTCAAACACTCCCCTGAATTTTATACATAGAATCAGGTAAAGAATTCATGAGGAAGGATGTTATTTCAGGAGTCCAGGTAGAGGGCCTAAATTATGGTACATTTCTTGGGATTGATGAGCTATAAAGAAAATACAGTACATTTTAGTGCATACTGGCTATTTTTAATTCAAATATATAAGGTATGGCCCATGTGTTATAATCTTATTTTTATTGAGCATTGGTGATATTAATATCCTGAACTAGGTTCACTAATTTTGCTATAAACATATAATTTGAATACATGTATTTGCCTATATATAATATGCAGTATATAATGTATATTATATATTTTGTGTGTTGTATCTATTAAGTATATATGTATATTAAGTATATATATGTATGTGTGTATATATATTTATGTATACACATACACACACATATATATATACACACATATATATACACATATGTATATGTATATATATATACATATATTTGTGTATATATATATATATTCCTGTAGTGGTTGTGTAGTGATTTAATCAGCTGGAATAATATGTTTTTTCCTCACTGATCTAATAGTTCCTTACACATACTGATTCTAAATTAATTTAAAATGAGGCTTGCACTCTTCTTCAAGGCCTGATTATTTAGTTTTACATTTTTTGTTGCCTTTCTTATAAAATGGGAACAGTGCAGTATATTATCTGTAAATACCATAACTTAGACATGTAACAGGAGTAAAGGATGGTTTGGTCAAGCCAAATTCAGAAATAAATAGGACTATAACAATACCACAGTTGGCAACTCCTGTGCTGGGCAGTTTAGGTTAATAAAAGGAGGATTGGTGGACAGAGCTATTTGTGTGGGTCAGGTCTGAGAGGAAGCAATGACTCCAATAAATATGTAAAAGACAATGTGAGAATAAGATGACAAACCCTTAGCCTAGCATTTTATTCCTATATTCATTTAATCTGAAATCTTATATAAAAACATAGGATATCATGCTCTTTGATGGGAAATCACCTAGGCTTTATTTTAAGGTATTTGCTTACTCAACTCTACTGCCTCCTAATTTTGTGCCTCTAGAAATTTCAGTGTGACTAGGGCAAGGGCAATTTTCTTTGCTGTCTATTGAGCCATTGGCAATTTCTGAAATAAAATGTCATTCTCTCTACCAAATTTCTACTTGTTACGATTTTAAATGAGCAGGTGATCTATGCTTGGGGATTTTTTTTAAAGGCAAGATCTATTGGAGAGCTACACAGACCCTTAGCAATCAGATTGCAAAGAGATGTTAGTGCTGTAGTTTATAAATAATTCATCGATCACATGGCTTTGAACAGTTCTGTCAAACTCTGCTGGAAGAGGTGGCAAATTATTCTTCAACACAATCATTTGTTTTTGCCCATGAAAAATAGTATGCATTAATACTATAAAAAAATAAGAATTGAAATTCAAGTGAGGCAATCTGTTAGAAGAGTTTTGCACATCAAAAGCAATAGTATACTTTGTGCAATTGCCTCTCTCTTTCCATCCCTGCATGGACTCACCATTCCTATTATTTGACTAATTTGTGTATGTGGCAGTCAACCTTTGAAGCAGCTCTGTAATTTCATGTCAAAGTCAGTACAATGCTTTAACAAAAATACAGTTGAATCGGGGTACACAGGAAGTTGAGTTGTCTGCTGGCTCTATTACACAAGCAGGTATTTGATTGTACTTGATTGGATGTCTGAATCTCATTACATATAGTCAATATATAAACTTTTAAAATTTTAAAATTTATAAATTTTGAAAATTTTAAGAATGGATGGCTGGCTGGCTGGCTGGATGGATGGATGGATGGATGGATGGAAAGATACATAGACAAAGTATAGCTGATAAAATGTTCTATGTGCCAATGAATAACTATCATTAAAGTACCACAGAAAAATGTGCAAAAATTGTATGTTGATGACCCTAATGTTCTGACTTTCTAAAAAAATAAAAAAGATTAAAAAAAAAAGAAGAACACATGGAATGATGTTAGAGCAGAGTTTTAAAGACAAGATGAACAGAAAAGATTTCCTGCTGAGACCTTGTCCCATCCCCCAAAAAACTCACAGTCACAAATTAAACCAATAGCTGCACTCTGTGAGCTAAGACCAGCTTACCATGATGGGGACGGAGGATATGAAGCTGAAGAGTAACCAGTACTTCACATTCATTACATTATCTCCACTATCAGTTTGATTTGAGTCAAAGCCAATGAGTCTGCTGATACTCTGGTATTCCAGAATACTAATCATATGGAGGGCAGTATCATATTGGTCCTAGCCCATCAACTTAAACAGAAGGATCCAGTCTCTGATGTTTTTCGGCTATTGTAGGTTCACAAATGAGTAACTAGACATCCCTGGGCATCTGCTCTGTGTAATGAAACAGTATTAATGGATTTATTTTACTTCAACTGAAAGTAAATGCTATGCAGAGCCCAACAGCCTCCTTTTCAGCAAGCTCCCCAGCTATGCTTTGTTTATGACATCCCTTAGCTGCCTCTCTTTTTAAAGACAGGCCTCATGGCGTTGAAGTTGGCATTGAACATGCTGCATAGCCAAGAATAACCTTGGGTTTCTGATCCTCCAGTTTCTACCTTTAAGGGCTAAAATTACAAATTCACCACTATGCCCAGTTTTATTCAGTTCTGAGCACCAAGCCCAGGGCATCGTGAATGCTAAGTAAGCTCTTTAGCAAGTGAGCTGTGTCCCCAGACCCCTTAGCTCCTTTAGCCTCTGTTTTCTCATCTGAAAAATAAAGTTTATAATTGAATTTACAGGACACAGAGATAATTTAGGTAATACACTTGCATATGCCTGTGCCATAATATATGGCCAATAAATAAAACTTGCTACTCTTTCTTTTGCAGTTGTTTTCTTAAAATGAATGGAAGTTTCAATATTTAAGCCCAGAAAATGTGATGAGGAGAAATTAAATGGGAGGTAACTCATGTAGGCAAGGGCTGTGCAATATGCAAATGGGTCATGCTAGGTGAGTGCCACGTACCACAGACCCCTGTAGAACAAGGAAAAATTTAGGCCATGTGACCAGCCCCTCTTTGGGGAACTAAGAGAAAAAAAGGTTAGTTGAGGAAAAAAAAAAAAGAATTAAGCATAAAAGGCAATATTATCTAGCTTGACCTAAAAGCTTTAAAATGTCACTTCAAAGCTTCCTAATCAGGACATTCATCCTCTACCTTCTCACTTGGAGAATCCTCACATATCCCTCAAGTCTTGGCAGAGTGAGGAGACAAAAATATGCACAGACTCCAGTGGAACACAGATGTGCTCTGTATGGGCTGCAGGGGCCTGTTCTGAAGGCAGGAGTTCCCTCAGGTACTCTCGTTATTAGTTCTCAATTTAGGAAGAGAATCTGTCTATCTCTGATGAGCAAAACAGCTCCAGAAGAGAAAAGGACAGGCCAGACTTTCCCAACACAGGTTATAAAAGATGAAATTGGATTCTTGAGCCTATGTGTAATGAAATACAAAGTTGGTGCTTTCCATTAAAGGTCTGTCACTTTGGCATGAGGAGCTTGGGTTTTCAAAAGGAATTTTATACAGAAAATGAAATACAGGTGAGGCACAGAATTCAGAGTTCTCTTAAGATAAGATGCTTTGAAGAGCAGTGGTTTTGTTGTTTGGGCCTATGAGGAATTAACTTCAGTATATAAAGTAAGATTTACTTTACCCATTGAAATGCCTCTACCTCTCTAGTTTTTATGTAGACTTAAATAAGACATGAGACTGAATACAAAATACCACATTTTTTTCTCCAAAACTCACCACTAAGAAAGTATAGAGTCATCTTGTGTACAACTTTCACAGTTTTTCAATTTCTTAACTTTGGGGGGTGAGGTAAATGGCAAGATAGGATCTGGGGAAAATTCAGCTTGAATGTTGCTAAGCCAATTCAAGATGAGAGTAGTTAGAGATGGAGCTGAGGAAGTGGTCCCATGAGCAAAGAGCTTGCAGTGCAACCACAAAGACAGGAGTTCAGCTTCCCAGCACTCATGGAAATGCTGGGTGAGTGTGGCATGTGAGAATCAGAGACAAGAGATTCCCTGGAACAAGTTAGCTAACTAGAATAGCCAATTGGCACGGTCTGGGCTTGAATGAGCAGCCATGCCTTAATATATGAGATAGAGGTTAGCCAAAGAAGACACTCAATATCAACCTCTAGATACATACATACAAGCAAACACACACACACACACACACACGCACAAACATTCATGTCTGCATGAATACAAACTATACACATATACATGAGGAAACATATTTATCTCTGTACAGCACTGGTTTCTAATATATTTTCATCTTACATTTCTCAAATCCTAAAGTGCTCAAAGGATTGAGCATTTATTTCCAGAAAAATTACTATCATGATATATTGGGCTTGGTCTGACGCTGCTATGTATTCAAGTGCTAAAAATGCTGGCCCCTGAGATCTGGTTGCCTACCCACTAGCAGATACTCAAGTATACCAGCTTTTGGTGTGTAAACCTTGCTCCCCAATTTAAAGCTATTGGTTAAATAAAAATGGCTAAAATCAGTTACTGGGGAGAATAGAGGTGGGCAGAGTTTCAGTTATCAGGCTGCGGGTCCTAGATAGAGACCATGAGGAGAGAAGGAGAGGAGAAGAAGAAAGAAGATAGGAGAACAGAAGTCTCCATTGATGGACCAGGACCAGGTCCCAGTGAGATGCCCCCTGAGGACAGATTGCTGGAGCAGAAGCAACCCAGGCTAAACTCAAACGGCAAGTACTGGGAGAGCACAGTCTAGCATATGGAAAAATAGATTAGGGGTATATTGCCCAGTAATTGTGCTAAAACTTAATTTTTTATAAAAATCCATAGGACTCTGCCTCAATTTCTGGGGGCTAGTCAGGTCATATTAATAACATTTAAAAATAACATTTAAAGATGGCCAAGACTCAGTGTCATAAGTGGGTCTTTAAAAGATGTCTTTGAAACTAAATAAAATGGGCAGTGGCTTTATAAAGGTCACAACAAGTATGCCCAGAGAAGAAGGAGTGGGGGCAAATGTCCCAATGTTAGATAAGGAATACTTTGAGCTTGAGATAACGTAACAAAAATTAGCAAAGTGTACACAAAGAATACTGCATGTTAAACTGACACAAAATGGTGCTGTGCCCTAGACAATTGGTAGGTAACCCAGAGTGTTATAGCAGTGGCAGAGCAACTGAGTCAGAGAAGCAGACTCATGTTGTGCCATCAATTTCTGTAGGAACTGACTTAGCTATAGACAGGTGCTGCATCCTGGAGTCTCCTCTTCCGTTGAAACTCCACACACAATGACTCAGGAAGCCCATTCACTTAAACTGTGTGTGAACAAATTTCAGGAGCTCTGTGCACTACAGAGACTGGTGCTCTCCAGAGAGTGAGTCAAGACATAGAGGGTCTGCATCTGAAGAGATTTCTCCCTCTCTTCAATCTGTTCCCCTCACTGGAGATGTCGATTGTTCATGATCCTGCACCCTAACCTCTTCCCCAATAGCTACTTCTAGAGAACCCAAATTGCAGAAGCAGGGTTAGGGGTAGAGAGGCGATGAACAACGAAGTCCTGCTGTAGATTAAAGGTATGCAAGTGAATTTGGACACCTGAGGGAGGATCAGGGCCTAATAATAATACTTATGGAAGAAGGCAGGACTGAAGATTTAATGTGAGGGACAGAGCCTTAAAGAGGATTCCTATAACTGTGAGACAAGTTGAATCCAGAGCTTTGTTCATACTAGACAAGCTCCTTATCAATGAGCTGTATTCCCAGTTCTCTTTGAATTTCTATTTTGAGAAAAGGTCTCTCAAAATATCCCAGGCTGGTCTTGAGATTCACCTGCCCCAGCCTCCCAAATATCAGGCCTGTATCACCAGGCCCAACTGAGATAAGTCCTTTTGAGGAACCAATATTGAGAGAGGTAGACTTTCCAAAGCTGGACCCTAACACTTAGAGGTCAGGACAAAGAAAGTCCAATGAAAGAGAATGAAGGAGCAGCCTGGGAAATAGGAGAAAATTCAGAGGAGCTCAGTAACCCGAAGAGGCAGTACTGAAAGTTTTAAAGAACTGATTGGTCCTGTCAGTGTGTTGAGCAGTTGAACAAGATGAGGACAGAGAAGCAATCAGATTTGGCAGGACAGAGTCATTGCCAGCTTGACAAGAAGGATTATGTGGAACGGTATGGATAAACGCATGATTAGAGTGTTTTCAAGATAGATGAGAGGTGAAAGAAGTGGGGAGAAAAAAAGAGAATTCTTCAGCTTTCCTCTAAAGGGAGGCAGTCAGTACAAGGCTGTAGTGGGAGCAAATTGCATCTCAGAAGCATTTTTTTAAAGGGGGAAATTATTTTTTTGCATGGGTATAAGTAATCCTACAGCTTTAAAGTTAATGACACGAAAGGGAAAATGGAAGGTCTCAGCAGGGGAGTGAGGTCACACCATCCAAGACAATAGTGAAGGAAGCAAAGTCAACATTTATTCCATGTACCAGGAGAGTAGGGAAGTCAATGGAGGCAGGTTCAGGGAGAGGCTGGTGTTGCGGGTAGACAGAGGGAACGGTTCTCTTTGCCTGTATATTTTCAGTGGAATTAGCATGGCCATCGAGTAAGAATGGAACACCAAAAGTCTTGTCTCTTCCTCCTTTGCAGTCATCTATCCTTTGGTCTCTAAACATTTAGAGTATGAAATGCTTAGGCTTGGCCACTTCCTCTTTTTGTTTTCTTTGCCAGTGGTTGGGTCTCCCCTGTTTGAACGCCAAGGTTCCCCTGACTCCTTTTTGTGCTGTTCATTTCTGTTAAACAAGCCTCACATTCTCTGTAACATGGCGTGACTCACAGCCATGTCATTTCTCCACACCTGAGTCCCCTTTGCTTCTGTGCACTCAGCTCATTGATTTAGCTCTGTTTTCTATTTGCAGGGGCAGACTTTTTCTGGGGCTTTTGTCAGGCAGTATTTATCACGAACCAATGTGGGACTCTCTGTATGAATCCCAAGTCCTAACAGGGGAAAAAAGAAAGCTGATTCTGAGAGGGAATATTTCATTATAAACATAATTTGGTCAGCTCCTTAAGTGTGTCTGCCAGCACTAGAGGCCATGGATAATGATGTCATTTAATTTTCCTATGACATGGAAGCTGCTGGAGTCACTCAGTAGTAGAATGTCCAATGACAGGTCAGGAGTCACTTTCCAAAAAATATTCATCTATAAGTCCTCTGCACAAGAAATTATCCTACTGTCATTGCCAGAACCTTTTGAGATCTCCAGTGTCCTTTATGTGTCAGGATGGCCCAGATGCTGGACACGTTTCTGATTTTCAGCACCTACCAGTATGCAAGTTTTCAACTACTCCATGTTTTTGTTTCATTTTAGCATTTCAAAAAGGTACAGAGTTGGGCTGGAGACATGGCTCAGCAATTAAGAACACTAACTTCTCTTCCAAAAGATCCAGATTCAGTTTCTAGTACCCACATATCAGCTCACAACTGTCTGAAATTTTAGTTCCATGGAACTCAACATCCTTTTTAGCCACTGGGGGCACAGCACACACACATGGTATGCAGACATGCATGCAAGCAAAACACCCACATGCATAAAAAAAGAGTGATAAATAAAAACTGGCAGTGTGGCAGTTCCCAGCTTCATAGTGTTGATATAATGATCAAATGAGTTAACAGGACTTTCAGCCTCTTATCTTCTGGGAAGAATATTAAAAACTCAGACAACAGCTGTTAATATTATGTCAGAATTTCTCAAGAAAAAAGTGTGTTTGTGTGTGTGTGTGTGTGTGTGTGTGTACACTAAAGGGCAATCTCGAATATAGTCTTCAAGAATTCCAGAAGGAAATCCTTTTTCAGGATGGAGCTTCTTATTGGCTAGAGTTCACAAACTAAGCTAAACTTTGACCATCAAGCCATAGGGCTTCTCCTGTCTTCACCTCGCCAGTATTGGGATTGCCAGGACCAGGAGTTTTAGGTGGGTTCAAGGAATCAAACCTAGGATCTCCTTTATGCTTGCAAAACAAGCATTTTACCAAGGAGATATCTCTCCATCTATCCAGTCCATGCACTCAGAAAAAAATTAAAAGTATATTCTTTAACTTTCTCCTGTGGATTTTATTAAGCATGGAAACCAGTTATTTCCTGTTACATAACAACCCTTTAAAATGCTGTTGCACAGAATCTTCTCCTGGCTGGGTGTGATGGCACATGCCTTTAATGCAAGAATTTAGAACCCAAGAGTAGATGGATCTTTGTAAGTTAGATGTCAACCTGATCTACACAGTAAGATTCAGACTAGCCAAATTTATGAGCAAGACCTTGCCAAAAAAGAAAGGAAGAAAGGAAGAAAGGAAGGAAGGAAGGAAGGTCCACTCTTTGTTGATGGAGTCATTTGTGATGGCTGCTATAAACAAGCCACAAACCGAGTACCAAGACAACAGAAATCTTAGTTCTAACAATTAAAACCTCTAAGATCTTGACTGTCCTAACCTTCTAGCAATTTCTGGTATTTTGGTGTTTCTTTGGTTGCATTTGCATCATTCAGTCCCTGCTCTATTTTCAGATAGTCATTCTTCCCTCATCTCTTCTGATCGTCACACGCTGTTCATTTTATAAAAACACCAGCTATTGGATTTAGGCTCAACCCCATCCCATTATGATCTCATTTCAACCAGACAACATCTGCAAAGACTATTTCTATATAAGACAATAGTTCTCAATTTTCCTAATGCTGTGACCCTTTAATACAGTTCCTTATGTTATAGTGACCCCCCAACTACAAAGTTATTTTATTGTTACTTTATAGCTGTAATTTGGCTACTATTATGAATCTTAATGTAAATATCTGATATGCAGAATATCTAATATGTGATCCCTGAGGGTTCATGAGCCACAGGTGGAGGACCACTGACATAAGATAAAATTTACAGACATCAAGGGTTCAGATTTAGACATTTGAGGAAACACACATTTCAAACTATGTATTTACATTCTTCTTATATCTAAGTTACATCTCCCCCACTAACTACAATCTGGTTTAGTAGTAACCCTGAGCCTGATGACAGATGCCTTTTTAAGTTTTCTATTTGTATCTTGGATATGATAAGTTTAGGCACAGAAAACAAGTTTTAGAAACTTCCATCGTCATTTGACTTTGCTGGGAAAACAAAGCATGTGTATTCAATGGACTTAAGTTGCTGAAAGGGAACAGGCCTGTTTTGAGTTGTCCTTGGTGAGTCTGTAAACCATGGGTTGGAAAGTATTAAAAACTCCACTCACAGATCATTTGAGATGCATTAAAGGGCCCGTCCTACTGTGGAGGGTCATGTGGAAAACAGCTTTGTCTCCTGCTTTCCCCCTAGTTATTTAGATATTCCCCATTCAATGCTCTAATCCTTGAGTGCTAAATAATGAGCTGTTATTATTTCTGCCAACAAATTGCTTTAGCTAGTTTTTTTAATCTCACTTTTCCTTTTAGAGAACAGTCTAAAGTTTCAGTGAAGCGGCTCAGAAAAATGGAGTGTGTACACTGTTTGCAAACAGCTCTGTTCTATAATCACTGTCTGCTTTGTTTTAAGACCAAAAAAAGAGCCTCAATTAAGAACCTTTTAAATGCCTTTGGTGACATAAAAGGATTGTTTTTTGTTCCTGTTCTTGTAAGAGTGAGATATGGAGTTTATCATGTTTCTTGCTTATTTGTGTAGAGAATACAATGTCTCTTGATGATACAGCTATTTTCCTTTTCTTCAACTTTAAAATAGTGTGTATTATCACAAAGATATAAACTCTTCAAGTGAACCATGGCTTTAGAAGACTACATTATACAAAGGGTAATATATAAACTATATACATATACACACATATATACATTATATGCATATTCACATTTACATGTATATATGTATACATACATTTTCTCCTGCATCTTCTTTTATTTTGTTTGGTTTAAGTTCAGAGATTTGTTTGACTTTTAGCCAAGTAATGTTTTGACTAAATGCTACATAAAAATAAGCATACATCAAAGTGTACAAATGAGACACAGAAGATACCCTTTTGCCTAAGACCCCCCAGTCCCATAAACTCACACTTCACAGGCCTTTCTGATCACCCATCTCTATTAGGTGACCATTCAGAAAGAACATACATGTATGTATGTGTGTAGAGATGTGTATGCATATCTCTAGAACCAGAACCATCAGAAGCAAACTGTGTGTGTGCCATGCTGGCCTTGATAAAAGTTAATCTAAAAGGTAGCTTCATACCATATTATACAGTATTGCAAGATGACCTCCAGTGATTCTGTTGTCCTGCTCCTGGCATTTATGTCCCTGTGCTGTCTCTTTCATGAAGATAGTGCTCACTGGATACCATGTGGGCATCATGGAAAACCAGCAGTGTGTAATTTCCAATGCCATCTTATAAAAGGCTTGTGGCTTCCATCTTCCTCTTTCTCAGATAACACCACTCTGAGGGAAGTCATCTGACCTATTATGAAGGAGATTCAAATAGCCTGGAGGAGAGGCAAAAACCTGAGCTCTCTGGTCAATGAAGATAAAGGTAAGGCAGTTTTCAACATGTCTTCCAGAGTCCAACCAACACCATATGTACAAGTTCTCAGGACACCTTGCCTACCCAGCTCAGCTCACTGTTCCTAGTACCTGAACTTCTAAGGCTGAGGTAATGAGTGTGTTTGTGGTTTCGTTTTTGTTGCTGTTTTGTTTGAATAGTGCAAAAGGATCTAGCACATAGCCCTGCAAGTATTATGCCAACTGAACTAAATCTCTAGCCCTTGGGTAATTTTAGATAACCACATATGTGATTTGTTATTAGCTCTTGAAAAGACCATGATGCTTTAAAAAAAAAAAAAAAAAGAAGAAGAAACAAAATCCCAAAATATATTCACTTGATTAAAACTGTTTATTTCTCGAATATAGTTCAATGACATGAAGTCTGAAATGAAGCTCTCTGTCCCTTATTGTCTCTTGGAGACTCCTGCTCCCATTAGCTTATTCTGTCTCAAGCATGACATCATCATCTGTAAGAGAAAGCTGGCTTGTAATTGGTTCTGTGTGATGGCTTACAGAAAGAAAAACAAATGAGGAGGGCTGAGGCATGCAGTTTTGTTGTAAATGAAACAAAGTGAAATCTATCTCCCTTGGGAAAAACAGAGTCACATGACCCACTCTTGCTGCAAAGACAGCTAGGAAATCATTCACCTACCTTGCTGCCACATGAGGAGAACAAGTAAAATGATTAATTAAAAATAAAGTGAGAAAATGGACCCCCTTTTCCCATTAGCATTGTAGTATTCAAAGCCTAGGTACCAATGATGCTGTTATCTTTTATACCCTGACATGTAGTTTCACCAGTTTGCCCAAAAATGAAGTCATGTCTTTGATGTACTGAAAGAATCACTTTCTTTCTACCCAAGATGTTAGCCCCATAACCATGCCAATGCCCTAAGAATGCTTCCTGAAGACAGACTGTCAGACAGTGGCAGCAGTGAAATGAGCCTCCAGAACACCTTTTCAGGAAAAGATGAAAGGAGGCCCCCTGAGTGCAGCCTTCACCACAAACCCAAACCTCACAAAATGACCAGAACTCTCAAATGATATTTCATTTTGTGTTCTCAATAGTGTCAAGTAACGTGCTCTGTGCTGGGGAACCAGGCATGTAGCAAGAGTTCTCAACACCAGTGAGGGTCAGCCTAAGATGCAAAGAGACAGAACAAGTTAGGGAACAGAAACACTCTTACCCTCTGGTGGTGGCTCCTCATCGGAGTATGTCTGTGCACACATGCACTTACAGTACTGTGTGCTCTCATTCCATATACACATATGATACTAAGTCTTAGCTGTTGACTTCCTGTCCTCTGATTTTTCACAGAGAAGGCCTGACAAACACCTGGCCCCCAAAAGGGCTTATTTCTGCCTGAAGTTTGAGGGGTACAGTCTGAGAAGCCATGGCATCAGGAAGCTGAGGCACCCAGCCACATTGTATTGAAAGTCAGGAAGCAGAGACTGAGGCATGCCGATGCTCAACTCTTTATCCTGGTGATCTCCATATTTAGGGCACGTCTCCCCATTTTGATTAACCAGGTTCATTGGCGTTTCTCCTAAGCAATTCTACATATTATCAAGTTGAAAATCCTAGCCATCACAGGCCCTTTACCCTGTCTTACTCAGATATGCCACAGTTGGGGAGACTCGATGGCCCGAGGATTACCCCCAGAGAAGCTGGCCATCAATAACTATAAAGACAGACAAGGTCCTTTCCTTTGCCCTTGAACCATCTGGAGAGGAGCTCTTCCCTTCGTGCATTAGAAGTTAATAGAACCTTGGAAATGCATTGTCAAGGAGTTCCTGTCATACTCAGTTGTTAGCAGCAGGCACTGCTTCAAGACTCACATAAACAGTGGTTACATCACTGTTTTTATGGTATTGTTTTTCTTAAGTCTGGGAGCTACATAAGTGGAAACAGAATTTATCCTCGATCCAATGGTCTCTACTTAATAAGTGAGAAAAATGGAATAGGACCCTACTTGAGCACAGCTAATGTTAGTTAGAGCACAGCTGAGGTAAGTTAGGTATATATCCCAAAAGAATGCATATTTTATGCTGAGCATGTGGCACATGCCTGTAACCCTAGCCCTGGCGATTCTAGACTACATGGAGAGATTGTGTGTGTGTGTGTGTGTGTGTGTGTGTGTGTGTGTGTGTGTGTGTGTTCCAAAATAACAAATAAGATGAGGACACATTCTACACATTCTAGCCTCAATCTTGGCTTTCCTTGAAGATTTCACCAAGTTATAAAAATCTCAATATAATGTTAAGATTTTCTAATACCTGTCTCTGAGTCTTGCCAAGAACTGAACATGTCTTTTTGAAATCCACCTCTGTCCTTCCCAGGTGTATTTCCCTCAATTCCAGACAGAATCCCTGGCTGACTTAAATAAATCTCCTCCAAAGACTGGCTCTAGAATGAGCACCCGGCCATGTCAGAGACAATCCAATACCAAAGACACTGTTGAAAACAGCAGAGTTTTAGAAAAAAAATTCACACTTGTTTTCTCGCCCCCCTGGGAAAGCTGGAGAGAGGAAAGGGAATTGAGTGCTACCCCAAAAACACTGATGCCATTACAGAGAGCAAGTATTTATGGCAGATGCGAAGTCCGTAGTGAGGGAGAGTTGACAGATGTCAGAACAGAAATGGAGAGTCCTGTGGGTGTTGGTGACATTTGTCTGTGAGTCAAACTTCATCTGAAACATAAAGTACCAGCATTTTCCAATGTTGTTTCTACCGTGTGGTCTCTTCACCAGCAGAGCCCATACTGCTCAGGTAGAAAGACAAGTTCTTGGGTCCCCAATCCATTCTTTGTTAAGTCGGGATTTTGTGTGGAGAACCCAAGAATCTGCCTTTGTATGTGCATGTTTATGTGTACATAGGCACATATGTGTGCACACACATATGAAAGTCAAAGGACGATCTTCACTACTATTCCCCAGATACCATCTATCTAGTGTTATTATGAAGAAGGGGTGGCCTGCATGTGTATGTACACCACATGTGTGCAATGCTTGTGGAGACCAGAAGAGGGTGGTGGATCCTCTGGGATTGAAGGTGGTTGTGAATCTCCATGTGAGCCAATGTCTTCTGCAAGAGCTATGTGCTCTCAACCACTAAACGTTCTCTCTAAACCTCTACACAAGCACCTATGTTTGTTTGTTTTGAGTAAAGATCTATCAATGGACTAAAGCTTGTCCTGTAGGCTAGGCTGACCAGTCGTTGAGCCCCAGAAACACGATTGTCTCTTTCTCTCCTGAGCTGGGATTACAGTTGTGTACCACCACATCCAGATCTATCTATCTATCTATCTATCTATCTATCTATCTATCTATCTATCTTTTTAGATATTGCAGTATCAAACTCACTTCATCAAGCATTTGAGACAAGCAACTTAATGGTGGAGCTGTAACCCCAGGAATCCACATTTTAACAAACTATTTGTATGATTTCAGTACACAATAAAGTTTAATAGCCAAGGGTGTTGGCCCATATAATAAATTGATAGAAATAATCTCTTTTAGCTTAATTAAGCACACTTACCCTTTACTGTAAGTGAATTTTTTTTCAGTAAAGCTGGCCAGAATTTAGCTTGTGTTTGCCTTGTTGTTTTGGTGGTTTGATATTTGTGTTTGTCTGGTTGGTTGGTTGGTTGGTTGGTTGGTTGGTTGGTTGGTTAATTGGTTGATTGGTTGGTTGGTTTTCTCTGAGACAGGATCTTACTATGTAGCACAGGCTGCCCTGAAACTAGGTGTTCTCTAGCCCCAGCCTCCCAAGGACAGGGATTACAGGCCTATGCCTTTGTGCTTCACACAAGTTGAATTATTTTGATCTTAATAGGTATATTTAAAAGTAGGTATGTTTCATTATTAATTAATTATAATGCTTTTGTCTATTTTCAAAGGGTGTTAATATCTATTCCCCCAGAGCATTCATATAAAAGACAAAGAGAATGAGCAAGGATATTCTGTATATACACTCCTCCACAGAGAGATGAGGAGACCAAAATGCTTCTCTTTAGGTCTCCTAGCTACTTAGCATGGTTCTGGTTTGGCTCTTTCTATTATATTTGGATGTACATGTGGCTGAGTGAGGGAGTCAGGCAGACTCAGTTTTAAACTCTGATTCTTCTGTGTCCTAACTATAAAACATGAAAAGCTAGTTTTGTAGAATTTTGGAGTATAATAGTGGTTGGTTGCTATATACATAATGATACATCAAACGTGCCTCACAACTTAGTATCACTACAAAAACTTAATTAAAAAATAATCAACAGAAAAAATAAAGGACTTTTAAACACTGGAGTATGAAAGTCAAGCTTTTATGCAACCCTTTCCTCTTGTGTGACACAGTGAAGCACCACTTTCTTCAATGGCAGGATGGGAGAGAGTTCAGTGCAAATGTCTATTATCATTTAACATGATACTAATACCATCAGGAAGCTGGAGTGTTGGCTTAGTGGTTCATAGCACTTGTTCCTACAGAAGGCACAGGTTGAGTTCACACCATCTGCGTAATGGCTCACTATTGAGTCACCATAACTCCAGTTCCAGGGAATCCAATGCCTTGAAGACAGGGCCACCAGACACTCACATGGTACAATACATGCACACAAACACTCATATATATATAAAGGCAGGTAATTCTTAACAATATCAATTGCTCACACCATCACTGCTACACAGCGGCCTATCAAACAGAGAGGCTGTCATGTGATGGATTGCAGCTAGCTGAGGGCTGTCTTCAAAACAACCTGAGCATCTTGCCCAGGCATCTAATCATCCAGTGTGATCGGTCAGCTGACCTGTGGCCACCACACAGCTGCTTTCAGCATCGTTACCTCTCATACCTCACTAGAGGGTCATGGTTCCCGTCAGAAGCTTGTTCCACAGTGAGGCTTTCTTGTTTCTGAGGTGGGAGAGCTACTGACGCTCACAAGCTGTTCAGATTGCCATCAGAAAAACTGAAAGGCTTGTCCATTTTTACTGAAGAATAGGTCTGCTAGAATCAATAGCTGGCTCATCCACAGCCAACCTCACTTCATCTGTGGCTCACCCACTAACAGGCCAGTTTATTGAAGCTCTTGCCTTCCTGGTTTGTCTTGTTGGAATGTTATCCTGTAGGGAAAGTAGTCATATGAAGCCAGTTGTTGTTGTTGTTGTTGTTGTTATTAATCTGGTCTTGCTTAGCATAATTAAACTAGATTTTCATCATGACCATAGTATCACACCTTAATGAAGCATAATCTTGTAGCTAAGTAATATAAATGACTCTCAGTTTAATACTTGCATGGGTTCAAATTCCAGTGTTGTCAACTAATGCCTATTTGTCTTTGAGCAAGATATTTATCATTTAGTGCTTTAATGTATCCATCTGTAAAACAGGGCAAATAGAAACATAGATAAGGTTGTTAAAAACAATGAGTGATAATACTTAGAATCACTAATTTAGTATCTGTGTCAATGAATACTGTAGTACAGAGGGACATAAGTGGCTCTGTGGATAAATGCCTTTCTGTGTAAGCCTAAGGACTGGGTTTAGCTCCTCAGCATCCATTAAAAAAAATCAAGTGATAGCCCACTTGTAATCCCAGCACTCAGATGGAACACTCAGGAATTTGGGGGCAAGCTGGCTAGCTAGACTAGCCAAATCTTCAAGCTCCAGATGCAACAAGAAATTCTGATTCATAAATGGAAACCAATTGGGGAAGACACCCAGCATCAGTCTTTGGCCCCCACATACATGCACACATACATGTATATACAACAACACACATGAGCCTATAAACATGTGAATATGCATGTATATACACCACACCTATACACACCTGGAAAGAAAAGCAACTGTATCTTAACAACATGCATAATGATAACATTAATGGTGGCAATAACAGTGCCTACTTTCAGCCCTGGATTAAGTGTTATGATATATCTCATAATAATATTATTGGGGGAGTCTTAGAATCCTTGCTTTGCAGATGAGCGAGATGAGCAGATAAGCAGATGAGATAACAGAGAGGTTCTGCATCCTGTCCAAAGCCACACAGCAGCTAGGATATGGAGCTATGATTCAATGCCATCCCTCCATGACTTCATACCCCAAGTTGAAAACCAATTTGAAATTCCAGAAACACTGCATCGTGAAATGAAGGCGCCTGGGCTCACACTCTCTAGCGACACAAGACCAACCAAAATCATTAATAGCAATTTGTCCTCTTGGAAGAAGGATTCCAAATGGCAGTGATGTGATCAGAGCAGTGAGTGTTAAAAGCTACCACCTGGCTGCATGCACTGTGAAGATGAGGGATTGTTCCCTAAGTGAAAAATAACTTCATTAAGTAATGGGATTTAAAAACCGGGGAGTCAGTGCCTTCTACAAGACAGACAGTTGTGTAATAGAAAAAAGTGGTGGAGGGGTTTATGGCATCAGGTAATATGATAAACAAGGTACTTTTAAAGATACGAAGAAAATCATTCCAAACTTGAATGGAGAACATTCACCTGTAAGTGTCCTGTATATGAAGCTCCTGCAACCTGGCAGAAACTAGGTACAGCATCCTGATGATATCATATCCAGCAATCAGGAGTTCCGGGGGAAGGGAGTTTTAGCTATCACTCACTTCCCACCTGCTATGTGCCTGCTCCTGGGTAAAGAAGCCCTTTGCAATGTGTCACCTGATAGTTAGTTGGATCATTAAGGCTGCCATTTTTTCAAAGGAGAAAACTGAGTGTAGGCGGCAATAAGAGCATCTCAGAGGCCCACTGTCTGGGGTTAGGCCTGAAATGGGATTTCGGGGCCTTGCTGTAGTCTAGAGACTGGGGAAATTGTGTGCGTTCCATTCTATAGCATCATTTCTCTGGAGATCAAATGTGAAATGTTGAATTTGAAGGCTCAGCCAGAGAAGACAAGGCTTTTATTTGCTTTGCCCAATATGAGGTAGAAATGTAATGTTTCTTCTTAAAAGTGAGGACAAATTGAAGCCTTTGGGGAAAGCTGTTGAGGAGACTTGTGAGAAGTTAGCCTAGTGGAAAAGATCATGGCAAATCTCTTCTGGCTCCTCAGGCCAAGGGGAATTTGTTTACTGATTGTATAGCCTGATATTTTGTCTCAAGCTGATACAGGGTATATGCTACAGAAGTGTTTGCTCAACTGGCTTGAATGTTCTTCTTGTCCAAATACCTTAAGCCCTATGTGGGGGGAGGGAGAACCTGCTTTTTAGGGGAGCCCACTTTTCCACTCCGAATCACTGTGGAAAGCACAGGGCTTCCAAACTGTACAAACCCTGGGGAAAACTTAATTATAGTTAAAGCTTCAACCTCAGCATCTACATTTTGGGGACTCATGCAAAACCAAGTTGGGCACTTGCATGGGTCTAGACAGAAATTGGTAGAAAAGGTCCTGAAGCAAACGGACAAGAGAATGATATTTTTAAAGGACTACATTTAGTGCTGGTCTACATCAACCCCCTAGACTTTTTATAATCTTGAACATGATAGTTACTGTTGTAGAAGTAGTACAGAAGTATCTTTAGCAGCTGACCAGGAATTTCTTCCATGGAGTTGTTTTTCTTTGAGGTTGATGGTCTGTGTTGTGGTTGGTTTGACTTTTCTTCAACCCGTTTTTTGTCATTGCACATAGGATTCAAAGGGTGTAGGAAAAGTTAGGGAGTGGGGTGGTTCTGAAAATGGGTGTGCTTGTAATTCTTCTTGCTGAAGAAAAAGGCTATGTGTGAGAAGCATAGCATGACCCCTAGAAGATGCCACATCCTAATCCCTCACATAGGTGAATATTTGTCCTTTTGCTGGCAAAAGAGACTGTGCAAGTTTCAATAGAATCCTTGAGGTACTGGTCCTGTCTTAATGGTATCATTAGCATTCTTACAGAGTTGAGACAGAAATGTTATAGTCTGAGAAACTATGTGACCCAGCCCAGATGAACAATGTGACTTCTCATTTTGGGATGTAAGCTCCACAAATCAGAGACAATGAGAAGCCTTCAGGGGCTGAGAATGACAAACAACAGCCTCTTTATCATCACCTCTGAAAGAGAGACAGGGAGACTACTGACCTTCAAAAGTACAAGATAATAAAATCTGTATCGTTTAAGCCAAGTAGGTCACAGCAATTTGTTACAGTAGCAGCTGAAAATTAACTTAAGAGCTAAGTTCTCTAGAAACAGCTTCTGAGAAAATATTTGATGTGATTGGTAGCCTGGGAATCATCTTTGGCTGCTGAGGGCTTTTTAATGTCAGCACTATCAACATTGCACGCCAGGTAATTCTCTGCTTTGGGGCTGCCCTATGCATTGTAGAGCATTCAGAAGCAGCTTTAGCTTGTTCCCACTGTGTGCCAGTAGCACTCTCTGCTCTTGGTGCTATGACAAAGAATGTCTGTGGACAGTGCCAAATGTCCCCCATGGAGAGAAGGGACAGCAGAATTGCTCCCAGGCTTACAGCCACTGCTTCAGCTTCATCATATGCTCCTCCGATGTGAAATTTCGGATGACAGCAAGCAACTCATCTTTCCCCCATGGTCCTAATTCATAAATGAGCCAAACCCTGAGACACACAACATATGCCTTTGCCAGAGTCATTTTGCTGCTCAATTACAAGGCAAGAAAAAAAAAATCCTCGCCTGTAGACTAGATGGAATAATCTCTGGCTTGTACCAAGAGATCAGACCGGATTTATTTCTGGATGAAGCTTGGCTGATAACCCAAGGCAAGTTATTAATCTGCTCAGCATAGCCCGCTAACACCTTAAGCCTGTTACTCTCAGTAGATGCCAAATAAAGCCTTATATCAAATTGAGTCAGGTGGCTTTGTGACCCTCTTCCTTATTTGTGGAAGGTAATTGTGGATCCTACTCATAACTACTACTGATTCAAAAATCCCAAAATGTATTAGGACGAACGAAACTTGGTAATGCTCAGGTAAAGGGTGGGGGCTCTGAGCCTTCATTGGCTCCAAATTGTACACATTATAAAAAAATGGAATCTACACCAACCTGAACAAAGCCAAGATTTTTCTTCTCTGCATTAATACGACTGCCTAGGGAGGCTTGAACTTAGGGGAACAGACAGATTCCAGTTTTAAAAAAAAAAAAAACCTTTCTGTGGCTTAGCAGAGAAAGATAAGAAGGCAGAACTAGAGAGGACAGAGAATAAATAAGAATAAATAAGGAGGTAGGCAGGGGCCATTGGAAGACATGGGAAGAACATAGTCAGAGTTCAACAGGATCTCATGGAGGCCAGAGTGGCCTCAAATTCCTTTATATAGCTGAGGCTGGCCTTGAACTCTTTATCTTCCTGCCTCTACCTCTGAAATGCCAAGATTACACACCTGCTGCACCACACCTGATACACTGCTCCTTTTTGAAATGAAGGGGATGGGTAGTTAGCTGTATTCCTTCCATTAACACAGGATAGATGTGAAATCACTAACTTGTTCAAGAATGTGCCATAGTTCTTTTTCTGAAAATTTTCTATGACTTCTAAAAATAGCCATAGCTTCAGTCTCCAGTAGACTGGACTCCCTCTCTGTCTTATCTCAGAGACTTTTAAGTTAACAAAAATGTAAGATTGACACATCCTTCAACATATGTCTCTTGAAATATAGGAAGGAGAAAAAGAAAGGAGATAGATGGGAGGGAAACTGGGGAGAAATTGGAAGGACATGGTGGGTGAAACTGTGACCAAAATATATTATATGGGGAAAAGCTTATTTTCAATTAAAAAAGAGAAATATACATGACACAAATTCAAGGGGAAAATATACATACTCCTACTTGTCCTGTTTCCAGATACCAAGAGTCTGATAGCCAGTTTTGGGCAGAAGTCTAGCTATCCTCTTAGCCAGAGGAATGGTACCATGAGGGGCAAACACAACATCACATGGAGATAACTCAGAATCCCTAATGCTAGCTTCTAGAAAATGGCACAATTCCGGATTCAAACACAAGTTCCCTTGTTTCCATGATAAATCCCCCAGGGTCACCATCATCAACTTAATTATATTGGTGTGGCTGGCCCCTCCTTGCTTTGAGAAAACCTGTCAGCCTTGAGATTGAGTCCAGCCAGCACCAATGTAAGTTTTAGACAAGTAGATTCTGAAACTTACAAGGAATCTTTAAACTCCATTAAATAGCACAGTTCCTTCTCAGGAACCTCTCTTGGGAAGAGATGTCTTCTATTCAAACAGTGTGTTATGACAAGCATGCCAGAGCTGATAAGGATCTGTTGTGACTCATGACATTGCTTAAATTGAATTTGGTAGGATGTGTGTGGGCATTCAAAGAAAAGCTCTTTGGGGCCCCAGCCCTGTTATTTTTGCTAATAGCCTTGAAATATAACCATCTTCCCCCACAACACCATAACTCTTATTTTCATATTGAGTGTATCAGAAAATCTATGCAATATCTGATTCCTCACCACCACAATCAGTTGACCCTATATATCAAAAACTGGTTTATAGTCTGTATCTGTTACTTCTCCATAGCTGTGGATAAACACCATGACCAGAAGCAACTTATAGAAAGAAGAGTTTATTTGGGCTTATGGTTCCAGAGAGATAACAGTCCGTCATGGCGAGAAGACATAGCACCAAGCAGCAGGCATGGTGGCTGGAGCAGGAAGCTGAGAGCTAATATCCTCAACCACAAGCAGAAAGCAGAAAGAATTAGCTAGACATGGCATGAGGCTTTCGATCCTAAAAGCTTGCCCCCTGTGATGTACTTCGTCCAATGTACCTTCCTTTAGCTGTACCAGCTAAACCTCCCCAAACAGCACCACCAACTAAGGACCAATTACTCAAATACCCAAATCTGTGGGAAAGCATTTCTCCTTCAAACCACCACACAGTGGTAATTGGTTCCCCTTCTAATCTTGTCCACTAAGCCAAAATTAGCCCCAGGGCCAGGACAACAATGCCTTGCAACCTCCTTTCTTTAAGTTAACCTTCATCAAAGGAAGAGTCTTGATGTCTCTGGTCACAACTGTGTTCCTCAAACTTGGTTCACAGTCAACATTTCTTTGAGGGCAATGGTTTGTGTTGCACGGCATTACCTTGTTGCTTATTGTCTCAGATGAAAATAAAATGACCCTTAATATGATTTTAGTGTTTTCCAGTTCTTAGTCACAACTCAAATCCACCTCCTCAGTATATACTCAAAAAACCTGGAGATAGGACTTACTTGGTTTAAAAGTTTTAACAATCCAACAAAAATACTTTAATGAAAAATAATTTGCTCATTCTTACAAATAACAAATTTCAGCACTCCTGCCTATCTGTCTGTCCATCATTAAAACTAGGCCTAGGCCTTCAAATATCATTGTTCTTGTTCTCTATCAATCATATCTATCTGTCTGTCTATCATCTATTTATTATCTGTCTATCATCTATCTATCTTTCTATCTATCTATGTGTCTATCTGTCCTGTTGAGAACCTGGACTCTGCCTCAATGCTTTGGGGCTAAGTACTCTGGTCAAGAGAGAGAGTGGGGCTCTTGGGGCAGGAGATGCAAAGAATGGAGACAAGACAGGGGTTCTGATCAAATCTCAAATCTCTAGTCTCTCCTCTCTCTTATTGAAGGGAATTCTGAGGTATTTATATGCTTTTTCCACATGGTATCCACATGCTTTGCAGGTGTTGATATGATGTAAGCCTTACAGGCATCTATAGCGTGGATAGCACGTGCACCATGAGCCTTGCAGGCTTGGATACCACGTACGCCTTACAGGCATATATGGCCTGGATAGCACGTGGACAGCACGTGAACTGCATGCCTTGCAGGCGTGGCTACCACATGCGCCTTGCAGCTGGGGGCAGTAAACAGCAACACAAAATATGTGGGATATAAGAGTGTGCTTCAGCTGTTGTAGGCTATTGAAAACCAACTCTCTTATCAGGGTATATGGTTCCAGATGGCTGCAAAGATAATCTAGCCGCTTTCTGCTAAAAGTCGGCTCCCAACACTGTCCCTCCATTTTCTTCACTAAAAACGAGCCTTGCTATGACATCTGGCAGTGGCAGGGTCCATTATTGCAAGACATCAGAATTGTCCAAATGAAGGACCCAGAACATGAACTGGCTTGCACTACTGTTGACATTTGATGGGATAATTCTTTCAACTAAGGCTGTCCTGTACATTGTAGGATTTGGGGTATTTAACAGAGTCCCTGCCCTCAGCCCCCTGGATGCAATAACCACATCTCCCTGCCTCCAACCAAGTTTTTATAACAAAATATCTCTCCAACATTGCCAGAGTCCTCTGAAACATGGAGTAAAATCACCCCTGATTCAAACCGCTAGCCTACTCAAGACATATGAGTGGCTTCGCTCTCCATAGTTTTTGACCAAACAGTCATCCATAATTCAATAGGCCATTTTTAACCATCTCAGAAGCCTCCATGTATAGAATAAACCAAATTCTCAGGGCCTACCTCCAGAAACTGTCAACTAACATGTGTGAAGATCAAGAACCTACATTTGTTTGAAGTCCCTGGAAACTCACTTCCATGGAACACCACTAGCCATTTCAGCACTAGCTTTTTTGTATGAGGCATATGTATTGAGCAGGTACTAAGCCAAAGATTTTTCTAAAGTATAATTCAAACATTATTTCCTTCAAAGAACCTTCATACTAAAGCAGACAGCAGGCAACAAGCACAGTAAGCCAACTATATATGAGTAACATCGTAAAATCTGATAACTACATGGGAAAAATTAAACCTAATGGATGGGCTGGAGAAATGGCCAGGAGGTTAGGAACATGTATGGTTTAGTTCCCAACACACCTGTTGAGCAGCTTACAGCTGCCCTTAACTCTATCCCCTCCCCCTTTCTGCACAGGAACTGACACCCTCTTCTGGCTTCCAAGAGATCCTACATCCATGTCCACATATACTAACCCAGGCATGCACATAAACACATAGTTTTAAAATGAAAACAAATGTTTTTATGAACACCTAATTAAGGAGTAGCATGTGCCACAGTGGGGATGAAATACAAATCCTTGGAGTTGAGCTCAGGAAGAGAAACACATCTGAATAGATGTACAGAGGAATTGGGAGGGGGAGTTACAGCATGCATAAAATTAAGGATGAGAATCATTCCTGGAAATGTCCTAATAACAAGGAGATGACATGATGGAAGGAGATGACAGTGAGAGCTGGCATGCACCTAAGACTTAGAGTTATATGAACCTCAAAGGTAATGAGGGAGCCATGCCATGTAGGACTGTTTTAAGTATGGCCTAGAGTGAACACGGCCTACATGAAAGAGCTTTGAGCAGAGGCATGGTATGCTAGGAATGATATCTGCTATGGATTTAGAATATTACCTGGGTGGAAAGATGGTATAAAGGAGACGTATTAGAAGGCTCTTTGAACTAGCAACAAGGAATTCATTGCTGCCATTGCCAAGAGTATAGTATCACTGGAAAGGTCTGGGTAGAGACTGAGAAAAACCTCCCTAAGTAAGTTTGGGGAAATGTGAAGACCTATACTCTAGAGTCATGGTTCTCAACCTTCCTAATGCTGTGATCCTTTAATTCAATTCCTCATGTTGTGATGAGTCCCAATCATAAAATTATTTCATTGATACTTCATACCTGTAACTTTCATACTGTTCTGAGTCATAACATAAATATCCAATATGCAGGATATCTGATATGCAACCCCCAAGGAGGTTGAGAACCACTGCCCTAGACATTCACAGGAGAAGTTACTAAAGGAGAGTAGGGGTGAAACAAAGCTCTAATTGGAGAGAGGAAATCAAGGAAGATTATCTTAAGGTGGCAACGACTGTAACGCTTTCACGCAGCTGAGAATAAGCTGGTGTGGAACGCATGCGCAAAGGTGTAGAGGAACAAGGTATAGTTTAGGATAGTGTTTTTGAGCAACAGAGGCAGAGTTAACTTTTGTCTTCAAAGAGAGACATTACCCTTGGGAAGGCACCTACGCAGAACTCCCACAGCAACGAGAAAAGGGACAGCACACCTGGACTGGAGAACTGAACAGTGAGTCAGCAGAGGGGAGTATACTCTCCATCCACTAATTGCTACTGCATTAATCCTTTCAGAAAAAGAAAACACAAGTGAATGTCAATGTTGCCCTAAAGTGACAATATTCTTAGGACAGGAATAAAATTTCAAGAGGCAAGGGAAAAGCTCACTGGTCTAACAGTATTGTAGCTGAATACCAGAGCGTTCGGTCAGAAAAAGATGACTGTGCTTCCTTCTCTGTGTGTGTTAGGATGGAAGACAACAAGCCAGTGTCTCTAGCCCTGATTGTTTTGGGGATTGTATTTGAGGCTGACTGGGGAAAGATGTTAAGTCATTGAGTTGTGTAGCCTAAGAAAATGACAAAGGACTGGCCTGGGCAGGGAACATTTCAAAACATCTGATAAAAAAAAATGTTTCTGCACACAGCTTGACCTATGTTTAATATCAATCTATTGGGGGAATTTTTGTTCTGGGTTGGAGGACCAGGCACAACCTCCTACATTGTTTCTTCTATAGTGCTTATTTAAATTAGAAAAAAATCCTCTGTTGAGCCAGTGAGATTATTAGGCTTACCTACAGAGCAGTGGGTAAGGAATTATAGACAGAAGCATGAGTGACCTAAAGCAGCACCCCCTACTCAAAGGGCTGTACACATCGATAATGACTTCTATACAAGGCTGTATAGATGGAACCCCAATACACCAGTGCCCTAGTTCTCCAGCCTACATACTCTATCCCCATCTTGAGCCTCAGAGATAGAATGCAGAATTGGACACAAGTGGCTGGGAGCAAGTGGTTGGACACTCAAGTGAGGGTCCCTTGTAGGAGAGAATGCCAACTGCCAGTTGTCAACAAGCCATGATGATCCCTTGCAAGCAGGCACAGCTGAACTGGGGAAGATGGTGGGTTGGGCAGGAGGAGGGTTGTGCTATATAACACAATCTTAGGTGCGTGCTCTATCCTCTTAGAATTGGGTCTTTCCCTTCTCACTCTTACAAGACTAGACTTATCTTGATAATGGGGTAGGAGTCTCTAAGAGGGTATTTGAAAATGACTGAATCTCTTTGGAGAATAGCTACTGTTTGCACTGAGAAATGTTCCAGCATGAAGACAGCAGGTTGGAGAAACCTATGGTTGAAATAGACGATGCTTGTAATCACACAGTCGATAGACATTGAGTAATACAAAGGCAAATATTCCTTCAGCAAAAGTACATATATGGGGTGAATATGAATTTTTCCAAAATTACAATGTTCAGAAGAAGCCAGAGCCAGCATCCCCTCACTCTCCTTTCATAAATGAGGGCCCAACAGGATCAATTAAGTTCATCTGTTGACTTATCCTATTTGGATGCCTCCAGGCCTCTAGGTAGAAATGAGCCCAGAATGCACTGGGCTTAGAGAGAGAACCGAAGGAGAAAATAGATCAGCAAACCAAATTGGATCAGAGAGACAAGCCTGTAGGTTGGAAAGCTTTAATTTGGAAATCATACAAAACATGCTTAAGAAGGGAGAGGGAACGCATGGGTTGGCAGCCTTTCTGTATACAATTCACTACATGCTTTAGACAAGCACCTTTATTAGTTCAGACTTTATCATGTGTATGTCCAGATAAGCATTGTTTTCTTCAAAATAGTCGCCTCTGGGGCTTGGCAATTGCTCTGCTGATGTTCACCTAAGCTGCTATCAAACTCTTGGGGCGTTTGCACCTGCCAGCTAAGCTCATCTCCTTCTGGGAGGATTTGACTTTAATGAGATACCACCAGTTGTTCTGAATCAAAGCTAACAAGTAATGTGGCTGAAGAGATAGGAGATTGGGAGCTTTTTAAAGAGGCCTGTGGCATGTAAATCAAATGTACAGATGATTTGCAGAGTGTACATGCTATGGAAAACAACTTCAAAGAAAGGCTACATCACTAGACCATGGGGGTAGCCCCTTCATCTAAGCTTTATTTTTTTAGTTATTATTTAAATTTTGTACAGACAAAATTACAACTGATTTAATCCCCCAACTAAGAGGTACCTTTGATTTCCATTTTTGTCTGCATTTTAAACAGTTTTCCTTGTACTTACAGAGTCTGAGATATTGATATTTTAAACAAATTGTGCTATTTAGAAATGTATGTCATTAACCATAAAGCAATCATCCTTTACAAAGCTAGAATTGTACACATCCTTTTAACAGTTGTATGTTGTAAAGAAGGCTTTGGCTTTATTCCGTGAGTCCCCTTTAGACAGCATCTAAGTAGCATCCAATTTTTTGGTGTTATAAACAACATTGCTATTGCACGCCGATATCCTCCACACTTCTGCTGCTCACATACAAGCCCAAGCTTGCTTTCCCTGTAGCCTAATCCTCCCTCAGTCTTTTTATCTTGAGTTAGCATATTTTTGAAGGAAGGCTAACTTAGGTTTTCTGTAGTCCTCATTTTTTAAATCTCACATGAAAAGGCAAAGTATAAATTAAAATACTATCTTCAGGGCCAGCTTTGGTGTGGGTGATAAGACCCCTGATCACAGTATTCTCCTATTGGCAAGAAGATTGCTTGTTGGCTTGCCATCTTGTGGAAACCAAGAGAGGACCCATTTGAACACTGGGCTCTAGGTAATGGTGCAATTGTCTTACTGACCTGTTCACAGAATTCAGCATTGCAAGTACCCTAAACAGGAATAGAATAGAAGAACTGTCTGCATAGTTTTTCACCTACTGTTCGTATGCAATGACCAGGAAGACTAGAGTCTGAGAAGATGGTCATCAGGGAGTCCATGGCAGTTAGTCTGACAGCACTTTGTTGAACCTAGGACCCAGAATCCTACTAACAGTGGATCCCTGTAGCCTAAAACTTGTATTCAGTGAATGCCTTCATCAAACTGTTAAATAATACCTGATTCACATTGGTGTGAAATCTAGAAAATTACATAGATTTGCAACACAGTCATTCTCCAGAGGTTGTGGTGGACAAGACAGGGGAATGGCAATGGAGTTACTGTGATACTCATGGCCAATGTTGCCATGGCAGTGTGAAAGTAATAGTGGTTGCCGACTCTGGATCATTAACTGCTGCAAAAAGTTTGTAGTGTCAAGGACTGGACATGGACTGGAAGCCAATTTTGTTTTGTGGTGGCAGCTTCTGTTGGTAGTGTTGGTGGTATATCCCTTAGAGCTGCTATATCTCTCATTATGGTAGAATGTAAGATACAGGGTTGAATTTCCTGTTGGGTTTTGAGGCTGGTGATCTGTCTTACTAAAGCTCTCAAGTATTTTGAAGCCCAGTCACAATCCAGGATTCAAAATACATATATACTTCTCTGAGGAAATTCTCACATGTTCAGCTGATTTGAGAAAGCAGGGGGTTTTCTCTTTCTGTTTCAAGTCACCAGCTTTGTCTCCAGAGCCCAGGAATGCCCATTGTCTCTTTAATGCTATAGCAGTGGCTGCCACTGCATCATGAACTAAAGGTGACATTCTCAACAGTAACTTTGTAATCTCATTTTCCTATTTGCTTTCTTGACAAAGTGGGCTCTGTTGGCTAAGTGTGCATGTCTTTAAATTTTTAAAAGAGAAGAAAGAGAGGAATGCGTCTATGTGCAGGCAGTCATTATAATCCTCATGAATATAACAAACGGATTGCAGTCAAGGTTATGTTTCCAAGTCTTGTGTATGGATTTATTCATTGACTCCTCACTGATTTAATGGGAATCATGCTGATAAATTATAACATGTAACATTTTTTAAAAATTAAGGGCCTGATGTTGACTAAGGATGCTTGAAGCCAAATTAATGTTTTTATGCCCATACTCAGATAGCCATTCTGAAGGAGAAAATAATTACCCAACCTTACAAGGCCTGAAGATCATCAAACTGTCTTTTTACTAAGAAATCCCTAGTGTGAGCTTTCTCCATCTGAAGGTCATCTTTAAAATTCAGCTTCCAATACAGTTTTCAGCAATGGCAGTGCTTTGAGAAGGGCATAAATGTTTATTTAATGTAGATTGTGAGCCAGGTGTTGTCCTAGGAGTCTTCTCTTATGCTGGCAATCCATAACAATGGTTCAAACTGTGAATGGTATAGCCACAGATGCCATTTAATTGTATCTGGTGACTTTGGGGAGCTGTTATGGCTACAGAAAGGTGGTATTGGCATCTACTGGATGGAAGGAAGATGTATTCCTAAATATTGAACCTTGCTGACACACCCACACTACAGAAGCACTTAACCCACAATGTCTACAGCACTAAGACTAAGAGAACCTGATATACTACTTGTCTTTCTTTTCATCCACTGTTCCATTTATTAAACATCTGCTCTGTGCCACCAACTCCTTGAAAGATGCTTAGGGTATCTGAGCTATGAAGGAGGAAGGGGGAAGATGTGCTACTCTGAGTTGTCACTACAATAAGCACAAATCAATTTCACCATGGAGCATATATTTCCAATACCGGAGATCCAATAAGATATTAAGTATGATTCCTACATCTGTTCAGTACAGGGAGATAATATATTCAGTGCAGCTCCAATATGAATTTCTGAAAGCAGAATGTGAAAAAACAGTCAAAGAGGACATATAACATATTATTTTAGAATAATTCAATATTTTGCAGTGTTTTCATTTTACCCATTGCAAGAGAAGCCCCCAATTAGCTCTCTAAGAGTCCTAAGACAATTCCTTCACCAACAACCAAGCTACCTCACCCCTGCCAGTTGACTACGTGGAAGAAATGACCAGAAAGTGTGCAATTGCAATGCAAATTCAACAATTGTGGGTGTGGTACACATGCATATGAAAAGCCCAACCCGTGGCCAATTTCCATTTTATGAACTGCCTACAGCTACAGTTCTCAGAACTGATGAAATGTTCAGACACTAATATGCTTTTTTGTCATAGTAATGAGGTTTTAAAAAATGGGAAGTGATACAAAGGCAACCTTTCATTACAAATTTCTTTCCAGCAGTTTGGCCAGAATTAGAAATGTTTTATTAAAAGACATTTGGTAAAAAGTCTATGATTTGGGGAAGGTGGGTAAGTTTTCAAAGTAGATATAATCTCTTCCTTTCTTGTCCACTAAGGTACCCAAATGCTAGTACTTTGACAGTGAATGTCTTGGAAACCTAATAGAACTGATAAAAGAGTATATTAACCCATTCTACATTTTCTTACTGATCATCATAGATGAACAGAATGGTGTTAGGACTACTTCTTTAATGGCCAAAATAAATGTTAACTTAGACTGAACACTTAGGGAAGTGTTCAATCCGTCAGCATCACGCTGAGCAAAGCCATAAAACAGATACACACTGGTCTCTGTTTAGGGCCCTCTTATGCAAGCCAAGGCGGGTGTTTTTCTTAGGAGTGAAATGATATTTAAAATGGTAGTTCTTGATGGTGAGTTTGAGTGTCAATAACCTATGTTTATTTCATTTATGCATACCTCACTCAGGTATCTATGTTGCTAATATTGGGTAAGTGTTAGCTAAAACCACCAGACAGGCATGTCTCAGTGATACCACAATTCCTAAGTATCCAAGTTCCCACAGTATCTGAAACACAAGGACCTTGTGGGGTTCCTGCTCTTCAACTACAGTAGGGAATTTAACTGGCTCCTTTTCCTAATCTTAGAAAAAAAAATCCCTATATCAACTTTGACCTGCTTCTACATCTGCACTTTATTGTGTATACACATGAGACTCCAGCCCATCACTAATAGCTGTCAACTGACAGCCATGAAACCTTAGGAATTACCATCTAAGAGCTATATCATAAGAACAGTATTTCTAAGCAAAATGTGCAAAACCCACATACATATGGAACATTTCTCTTTATAAATTGAGGCATCAGGCAAATCAGAGTCAAGTGAAAGGAAATGTCTTTGAAATAGCAGTGCTTGTGATTTATTCTCTTCACCCATATTTCTTGCTAATTATCTTTGTTTGAGGTGAAAAACTAAAAAGACTTAATCTGTTTTTGAAGTTCATCCCCATCAAATTAGGCAGAATATATATGTAGCATTGTGCTGGCAGCTTGGGGACCCAGCAATTATTTTAAAAATTAATAGCAACTGCTTTTTATAATGTTTCACTTTGTGACAAACTTCACCATTTGTCAGTACCTTGGAGGCTTATAATTGTCCCAATAGTCTGAGCAACCAGCTTTATGTGCCACCAAACCAGTCACCTCAATTAAGATCAGGAAAGGTAAATAAAGGCTTTGTCTTCATGGGGTAGTTTTTTAGTTTATGTAATGTATGCACAATGCCTTGCATATGTGGATAAGTAGAAAGACATAAAAAGATAGTGGTTGCATCCTGGATGCCGGAATGAGTAAGGCATGGAATGCAATCGAAACTTTGTGCTTCTGTGTCCTTCTGGACTCACTTTTATGGTCAGCACTCTGGGGAGAATGCACATCTATCTCATGGGACATTGATGGGAGTGCAGAAACGCTTGACATGCAAATAAGCAAGCTTTTACTATCACCGCTATTTCCTTTAAACGTCAAAGATGGTGAAGGGAACTGCATAGCTAGACAACTGAGCATTATGACATGAAATATGCAACATCCATTTGTTTGTTTCAGTCTGAAAATATGGGTCATGGGGACTAGGAAGATGGTTTGGTAAACCAAGTATTTACCATGGTCTCCAGGTGACCTAGTCTCCAGAGCCCATGAGGGAGTGGCTCAGGAACCTGTAATCCCTGTGCTTTGAAGGGAAATTGGAAGAGGAGGCAGATGAATCCCCAGAAGCTTACACGCTAGCTAGCCTGCTACTCACAGTAGTGAACAGCCAAGAGATTATCTCAAACACAAGGGAAAAAGAGAACCTGAGGCTTACCTGTGACTTCCACATGTGGGATGTGGCACACACTTGCTTACATGAAATAGATGAGGACTCACATGTTACACACACACACACATACACACACACACATGTGTCTCAAGTCTGTTTTGCATATTTGAGCAGGGAACTGAGAGATTTGATGAATGTTCATAGTTACACAGCCTCTCTTGGTCAAATCAGGATTTGAGTTGTTTAGATCCCCCAACACTGATGCATGCACATACAGGCACACACACACATACACACACACTATTACTACCACATATTAGTGGTGGTGCTCTTTAGAAGGTTAAAAAGTAGAACAGTAATAGGAATTGAGGAAGCTTGAGGGGTTCTGTAACTTTGGCAAGGTAACGAGAAGCTCAGAGACTGAGGTCAGGATTCCTTCTGACTCCTGATGTGAGTTCTTGTAATACCGGATTTTGTTCTTCTCTCTCTCTCTCTCTCTCTCTCTCTCTCTCTCTCTCTCTCTCTCTCTCTGTGTGTGTGTGTGTGTGTGTGTGTGTGTGTGTGTGTGTGTGTGTAGCTGACTTTTCTAGTGTAACTGAGCCATTTGTCATTCATGGGATTGAGGAATGACCTTTACTCTTTAAAGTATAGCTGGCCAGTGTCCAAATCCACAGTTTCTAAACTAAACCAATTCAACCACAGATCAAAACTCCTTGTGAGTTATGGCTGGAAGATGGCTCCATGGGCCGAGTGCCTGCTCTGCTGTTTAAGCACAGGGAGAGGTATTTGAATCTCCAGCACTCATATAAGAGCTGACATAGTATTGTGTGCTGTCACCCCAGTGCTGGGAGCACAGAGGTGGGTAGAAATGGGGGAACTCGGGGGACTTTCTGGTAAGCCCAGGCAAACTAAATCAGTGAGCACCAGGCTCAGTGGGAGACCCAAGCAAACAATATGGTGGAGAGTGATTGAAGACAGCCAATGTCAAACTCTGGACTTCATGTACATACACACATAAACATGTGCCTCCACACCCACATGGCCATGTGTACACATAAGTGTCCAGACACAAAATGCTTGGAAGGGAAATACTGAGACTATGCAGACTTATTTTACCATCATAAGTCCTTCATCAATGGAGCATAACAACTCTATATTATACAAGTAACATGCACAGGTACTATAAGTCAGCTAGAGATTAGTTAAACGCTACAAGAGAACTTTGTTATATGCAAATACTGTGCCATTTTGTAAAAGCGATTTTAGGATTTTAGGATCTATGGGGTCCCAGAACCTTGGATACCAACAGCTGACTGTGTAAATGACACGTCTCTAGGTGATGCTGCCTTCTAAACAAACTAAAAAAATAAAAAAATAAAAAAAACCCAATGCTCTATAGTATTTGAAAACACAGCCAGGAGTTGGCATCTGTAGATACTTCCCCCAGAGAGCCATCTTCTGAGAAAGCAATAGAATTTGAGGGCCTGATCTAAAAATCTATCCCTGAATCTGCCCCGATTCATAAACACCTGTTCTTTGGTCCCATGAAAAGGCAGGCCCCGTCTACATGGTCTCTGTGTTTATTGCTGTTTTATAGATGTTATGGATGTTTTAAATGTCTATTTCTCCTTCAGCTGAGTATACAGGTGTTAAACCAAACTTTTACATGCGGTGATCTAGGAGTACTAAAACAGTAATGGCTAAAGAAATTCTACAACCCTATATTCTAATTTTTTTTCAGTCAACATTTTTACTGAGAACAAACCATTATTACATATAGGGTCTTTTTAAATTATTTATCTAAATCAGTAAGTCTGCTAGGAAAAAAACAGTGCTGAATATATGATACATAACTGTGGTAGTTTGAATATGCTTGGCCCAGGGAGTGGCACTACTAGAAGAGATGGACTTGTTAGAGGAAGTGTGTGACTGTGGGCATGGGATTTAGGACCCTTGTCCTAGCTGCCTGGAAGCCAGCTTCAGTTTGCCTTTGGAACAAGATGTAGAATTCTCAGCTCCTCCAGTGCCATGCCTGCCTAGATGCTGCCATGTTCTCAACTTGATGATAATGGACTGAACCTACAAGCCAGCCCCAATTAAATGTTGTCCCTTATAGGAGCTGCCTTTGTCATGGTGTCTCCTCAAAACAATGAAACCCTAAGTAAGACAATAACCTACTGTAACTACCAGTGAGAAGAAAAGATATTCAACCATTGAGTTAGATTAAAAATGCCTTACATTCAAGCTTCTAGAAAAGACAAAGGGAAAGTGCTTTCTAACATATACTTACTCTGGACTCCTATTAGTCTACTCTTCCTTCTAAGAATTAATTTTATCATAAAAATAAAAAAAATAAAAATAATCTCTTAAGAAGTTTACAGTCTCTGGGAGTCCCCAAGGGTACAGGTTAGTTTACGCTGTTGGTCTTCTCATGGAGTCCCTGTCCCCTCCAGGTTCCTCAATTCTTCCTCTAACTCTTCCACAAGACTTCCTGAGCTTGCTCTAATGTTTGGCTGTGGGTCTCTGCATCTGTTTCCATTGGCTGCTGGATGGAGCCTCTCAGAAGACAGTTATACTAGGTTTCTGTCTGCAAGCATAAAAGAGAGTCAGTCATTACAGTGTCAGATTTTGGTTCTCACCCATGGGATAGATCTCAAATTGGGCCAGTCATTGGTTTGCCATTCGCTCAGTTTGTCCCTACTTATTTCTTATAGGCAGAACAATTTGGGGTCAAAGGTTTTATGGATGGTTTGGTGTCCTTACCTCTGCTCTGGGAGTCCTGCCTGGCTACAGGTACAGGCTACAGGAGGTAGCCACTTCAGGTTCCATATACTCCACTACCAGAAGTCTCTGCTAGAGTCACCCTTGTAGACTCCCTGGAGCCTTCCCCATTCCAAGTAACTGAAACAGATACAGAGACCTATAGCCAAACATTAGACTGAGCTTGAGAAGTCTTGTGTAAAAGTTAGGGGAAGGATTGAAGAACCCAGAGGAGATAGGGACTCTACAAGAAGACCAACACAGTCAACTAACCTGTACTGTTTGGGGCTCCCAGAGACTGAACCACCAACCAAAGAGCATACAAGGGCTGGATCTAGGCACATATGTAGCAGACATGCAGCTTTGTCTTTAAGTGGGTCCCCCAACAACTGGAATAGGGGCCTACCCTGATTATTTTCTGCCAGTGGAGCCTGTTATAGCTTAACTGGTCTGTCTTGTCTGGCCTCAGTGGGAGATGATATGCCTAGTGCCACAGTGATTTGAGGTGCTAGTGTGAGTTGATACCCAGCAGGGATTCCCCTTTCTCAGAGGTGAAGAGGAAGAATGGGGGAGAGGTCATGTGAGACAGGGCCTGAGGGGAGGCCTTCAATCAAGATGTAAAGTGAGTGAGCAAATCAGAAAATAAATGGAAAAAAAATTTATCATCAAAAACAATGTTTGCACTTAAACAAGACATCATTATCTCTTTTCTTTACCCGCTGCTTAGTCTGAATTGTGTGCTATAGGCTGGAAACCACACTGGTGTTTTCAAATGTTACATATACAGAGATGGAGAGTTGGCTCAGCCATTGAGAGCTTTAGTGGCTCTTGCTGAGACTTGGGTTCCATTCCTAGCACACACATGGAAGGTTACTACTATCTGTGACTCCAGTTCCAGGAGACCGTATGTCTCTTCTGGACTCTGCAGGCAACAGATACATGCTTTTGTGATCACACTAATAATTGCTTGGAATTACTATTTATTTCTGTGCTAACTTTTCTTAAGTCATAAGCTAAAAGATTTACTTTCATATATATATGCAAATATGTGTCTATATATACACATGTGTACATATATACATATACATGTAAATATATGATGTGCATTGGTGTGTGCATGTAAATGTATGTGGTTGTGTGTGCATCCGTATGCTTTTACATATGAATATATATAATACATATACATGTTTGTAATAAAATGAAAAAAATGAAAATGAAAAAATGAAATTTAAAAAAAGCCACGAATTTGAAAGAGAACAAGGAGAGGTATATGGGAAAGTTTGAAAGGAGGAAAAGGAATGGGAAATGATGTAATTAAATCATCTCAAAAATAAAAGGGAAAAAAATTTGTTCAATTTGAAAACAGTTCCTACATGAATGCACTTAACTCTCTTCATTAACTTTTCTTCCAAACTTTCCTAGGAAAGTTGTTCATCTTTTTCTTGATACTTGTACTGACTTTTGCCCCAAATTCCAGGCCTATTTAGCTGGGTTGTTATCTCAGGAAGGGTAACTTACCTGTCTTTTTCCGCCAGGCTATAATCATCCTTGATATCAAATATCATTATACAAAATGATTGTTACAAATGCCATAAACATTTTCCATTGATGAATTGTCAGAAAACACAAGACAAGAAAATGAAACATTAGTGCCATGTGCTTCTCTTAGCTTTAAGTATTTGTTCTATTTGAGAATGTCTTCCTAGGCTTTGTATACCTACATGATCATGTGTGTGATGTTCATGTAAGTTCTTAAGTTATTCTTCTTATTCTTAACCTTTATGTGTGTTTGGGGTGTCTGAGTGTAGGAACATACCACAGTACATGTGTGGTTATCAGACTGTGGGTTAAATGTTGGTTCTATCCTTCAATACAAGAGATCTCTAGCTGACCAATATATACATAAGGCTAGTTGGCCCACAAACTCCAAGTTGCTTTTTCTTGTCTCTACCTCCCATCTCATCAGAGAGCACTAAGATTGAAGACATGCGCTACTACATACATGTTCATGTGGGTTCTAAGGATCTGAATTCAGATGCTCCTGCTTGTTGCAGTCCCAGCTGCCCCGTGTTGGGCACCAAAAATGTCGAGAACAGCACTAGCCCACGTTTGGGGGCCAAAATGTCGGGGACCGCTCTATCAATGTTGGAACCTGCACTGCCAAAAGCCTTGGGGGCTAAATTATTAGAGCCCGCACTGCCCCAAGCTGCTCTGGTCTGCAAGTTGGGGTTCAGAAAGAGAGAGAGTGAGGATAGACGAGAGGAATGGAGACCAGACAGAGTGTGATTCACTCCCATTTATTCTTCAGTCTCTCTTCTTCTCTCCAAGTCCCTAGTTCCTAGTCCCTAGTGCCTCCAAGTTCCAAGCTTCTTTCCAAGCTCCCTTCCAAGTGCCTGATGTCTAATGTCTAATACCTGTCTTCTGTCTCACTTCTAAGTCATGCCTTTAAGTTATGCCCTTAGTCTTGTCTCTAAATCTGATCTCTAAGTCACACCCTTAAGTCACACACCTTTAAGTCTCACACACCCAAGGGAAAATCCTGGGTATCTAAAACAAGATATTATCAGAGTGTGCACAGCTGTTGTAGGCTATTGTAATCAAGTCTCTTGTCAGGGTATATGGCTCAAGATGGCTGCATGGATGATAGCCGCCTTCTGTCGCTCCCCACACCTGCTTGCACAGCAAATGATTCTCCTACTGAGCCATCTCACTTCCAAACTGTCTATCACATTTCAATGATATTCTTCACAGTAGCAAGAAAAAATAGTCCAAAAAGAAAAATTCTTGTGAAACTAAGACACAATAGACCCCCAGAAACTAAAACTTATAGAAAATATTATTTGAAAAAATCAAATAAGTTGGAGGCATTATATTACCTATTCTCAAACTATATGACAAAGCTGTAGTTAGTAATTGGAATAGTGTATCACTGGTATAAAAAAAAGACCATAAAAACAGAAGGCTGAGCCTAGACATGAACCAGCATTTATGTGGCCAGCTCATTTTTGATAAACACATGAAGAATACTTATAAGGGATAGAATAGATTTTTCAGGGAAAGATGCTGGAACCATAAAATGGTTAGCAGAGGAAAATATAAGGGAAAAGTTCCCTGGCATTGGATTCAGGGTAGGGCAGGGTAGTCAGGATATGATAGCAAAAGCACAGCCAACAAAATTAAAAACAAATAAATTATTGAAAACAACAAGACTTCATCAAACTACTAACTTCAACACAAAGCTATGAAACATCAAGTGCCTTGGGTAAGAACTTTACATAGGTCTCTGTAGGCATCAAGTGTTTGAAAGGATATGTTCCTTTCTAGAGTCCTAAAAGGGGGACCAAGAACAGGACACATGGTCATCAGGCAAGTCTTGGGACAGAGGAGTTGGTGGTGAGAGTCAAGAGTTTCTACCTTGTGACAGGGCCAGAGCAGGAATGGCAGGAATGGTTGAAACAATCTGGCTAGAGTTTTGTCAGTCTTCCTAGTTCGTTCTGATAGCAATTCATCTCCTTGATTTTTCTCTCTGGTTTTATCTTCCATCATCCGTCTCAACTTCTGCCTTTTTACTCCTGTCTTTCTGCCAGCTTCAGGTTTAGTTTTCAATTTTTGTTCTAGACTCTCAAGGTGTGCAGTTAACAGTTACCAATGTGATAGATTCTATTTGAAAATATGTATTTATACCTACTTAATTCATTCTTCATACTGCTTTTGCAATATCTTATCTCAGTGATTGTCTTCATTTTAATTCATCACTAAGCATTTTCAACTCATTGATTAAAACCTAGATTTTTTTCATGATACTCTTTCACAAGTTAAAAGAATTCTCTTCAAAGAACAATAGTTTATAATGAATGAGCATTGAGTTCATGTAATGAATAGGCCTCGGGTTAAGTTCAGAAATACTTCTACATTTATTTAGATAATCATTTGTCCTTTTCTTTTATTCTATTAATCTAGCAACTTACATCGACTTTTAAATGTTAATTCAACCATGAATTTCTGAGACAAATAGCACTTGACTATTATATATTACTGTTTTATATACATCTAGGTTTGATTTAATAATATTTCTTTAACTATTTGAGGGTCTTTTGTCTTGAGAGATACTCAAATGTAGGTTTCTTTCTTTTGATGCCTTTATAGGATTTTGGTATTAGGATGATGACTAGAAAAGTAAGTTGTGAAGTGTCCATCATTTTTTTATCTTCTGATGGTCCTATTATTTCTTCATTATCTGCTGGTAACTCAGAACAATAAAAGTGGACCTGAAGCATCTTTTTAAAAAAAAAAAAAAATCCTTAATGGGGAGAGAGCGAAAAAAAAAAGAGAGAGAGAGAAATTTTATGTAATTGCTTTTAAGGTTAGCTTTGGTCATTTGCATCTGTAAAACTTTGACCATGTTATTAAACTTAATAAAATAAAATTATTGAACATTGTTCCATCATTCTATATCCTGTATTTATGATAATGTCTTCTCATCATTCCTGCTGTAATGAAGAATTCCCTCAATTCTCAGGCTGCCTGTCTTCAAGTTTAGCCTGACATGAGGGTTAAGTTTATTGTTTGTATTATAAAATTGTTCTGGTTTTACTGATTTTTTCCCATTATCTGTTGTTCTTCTCTGCCACTGCATCTTCTTTGACTTTAATTATCTTCAGTGTTTTGGAGAATGGGAGCTTAGGAGACCATCTCAGTTTCTTTTCCTGTTACTGTGATGAAATACCCTGACAAAAACAACTTAGAGTTCATTCTGGCTCACGTTTCTATGTGCAGTCCATCACAGTGAGGATGCCAGAGAGGTGGGAGCACTCAGGGCACCTGCTCACATCATGTCCACAGCTAGGAAAGAGCAAATAGTGGTTCCAGCTGCTCAGTGCCCTTCCTCCAGTTACACAGTCCAGTATTCCAACCAGGGGAAAGGGTCACCACGATAATAGCACTTAAGACAGTGCCTCAGAGGCATGCCCAGAGCCTTTAATAATCTCCCAGATTATTCCTAGATTCTCCTAAGATAACAACCAACACTAGCCATCACAAAGACTTTGTACTTCACCTGATGGTGTGTTTCTGCCATCCCAAGATAAAGTGTTGATTTTAACAATGTGAATATTCTCCTGGACTATGACTTCTTCCTAGTGCCTTACTGGTTCATATAGACTCGGAACATGGTGTGCTTGTATGTGCATGCATGTGTATGTGTGCATGCACATGGGTGTTCTGTGTGTGTCTGTGTGTGTGTGTGTGTGTGTCTCTGTGTGTGTGCATGCATGTGTGCATGCACACGCTACTGGGTACTCCATTTTCTACTTAGTTTCCTATAGTCTAAGATGCCTTCCCATAGCTTCCATTGTCTAAGTAGTTTTCTGTATTCTAAGATGAACCCCCTATAGCTCCCATAGTCTGCTTGGTTCTCTTTATTCTAAACTGCCCTTATTATCATCCATGGTCAGCTTGATTCTCTGCACTCTAAGCTGCACTCCCTAGTGCTTCCGTACTCTGCTTGGTTCTCTATACTCTAAACTGTGGTTTCCCTCAGCTTCTATAGTAAGCTTGGCTCTCTGTACCCCAATCTTCACCCCCCAACACACACAGTGCTTCCACAGTCTGCTCGATTCTCTATTTTCTAAATTGCACCCCCTATAGCTTCCATTGTCTGCTTAGTTCTGTTTTCTAAACTCACCATCTCAGTTCAGCCTGGGAATTTCCTACTATGCATAGTCTCTCTCTCTCTCTCTCTCTCTCTCTCTCTCTCTCTCTCTCTCTCTCTCTTTCTTTCTCTCTCTCTCTCAATATATATGTATATATATATATATATATATATATATATATACATATATATACACATTTATACACACACACACACACACACACACACATATATATATATATATATATATATATATATATATATATATATTTGATAATTATCCTGTAGTTCCCGTTCTTCTTCATGGGACAGTTTCTCTGAGCAAACTTATTTTCCATCATCAGAAACTAGAAGTCCTAGTTGTCTTGCCCGTGTGGGAGGTGTATCTTTTGGTTCTTTTCTAGACTTCCCCAGAGTCTTGGCCACTGCTTTCTTTTCACATCACTTAGGGAGGCTGCATGTCAGTTCCTCTTCTGTGCCTCAAAGGTGATTTTATTCATTTTTCATAGTATTCTCATTTCCTATGAGAATATAAGTGATTTAAATATCTTTGTAATTGTAAAAGCAGTAGCCCATGAACTTTTTAAGAGTGAGGAAAAAGTAACTATAATCCTTTCAACTAGAAGACAGCAGCAAGCTAATACATGCTAGTGCATTCTCTACCATTTCCTCATCCAGATAAACAGAGACAGGTGGAAGGACTCGCCAACTGACTGGGGTAGCAAGAACATTGGCCCTGGTAGGATGGCTCACTGGTTAAAAGTGCTTATTGCCAAACCTGAGGCCTAAGTTTAGTCCCAGAACCATGTAGTGGAAGAAGAGAACCAACTCTCGCAAGTTGTCCTCTGACTTGAACATATGTGCTATGGCATATGTACAGCCACACACACAAAAGCACATATAAATAAGTAAATGAATGTAGTTTTAAAATAAAGTCAATGTCATCCATGTATAAGTATATTTTAAAAATAAATAGGTAAATAAATAAGTACATGTGAAACACTTTAAAACTATAATAGAAATCTTAAACCAGCACTGTCTAAGGTAGTAGCTACTACCTACATTTAGTTACAAACCCTTTGAGATTTGAATAGCCTGTTTAGGGGATGTAGTCTAAGAATATGCATGTTATATTTGGAAGGTTGACTATGAAAATTTGAACTAACTCTAAAATTTTAACTCCAGTGCACATTGAAATAGCATTAGTTATTATTATTAAAAATTAACTTCACCCATTTATTGACTGCTTATTAAATGTGGCTTGTAGTTCCTTTAAAATTAAACTTATGACTATTACCTGTAATGTTTCCTTTAGCAATTCCCTTGAATAGCTCTGCTCTGTGCTATTTGGCATTTGCTTTTTTTTTTTTCACAAAACATTACAGTATGGGTGTCCTTGCTGCTCTGACTGCATGTCACATAGAGTCCTTCAGGACTGCTATTTTAGAACAAGTAATAATGAAACATAATAACTTATATATGAACATGCCAGAGCCCATTGCTTTGTATGCTAGCTAACATTTGGGAAATCAGTCAATAAATATGATCACCGTTTAATAACCATTCCACATTACGTCCTGTGGCGGGAGAAACTTCCTGTGTGTGAGAAGGTTGTTCCTGCTATACCTATTGTACCCCACTCAATCAGTCAGCAATGTTCAATGAGTATACGTTCCTGTCCATTCTCTTCCTTACATTCAGCTGATTTAAATGTATATAATGAGAACTAATCAATGTAAAGGCACTGACATCAAATAATAGCAATGTTGGATGGCAGTAAGGTACACAAGCAAATACAACATGTTCAAGCCTTACTAATCAGAAGAGGAAATTCATCTGGAAGAAAATCTGAACAGCAATTCCTGGCAGAATATAATCAGCAATTTTAAATATCTCACAAGTGGCCAGATGCTAATCCAATCTATCATGGCATTTTAGGTTTTAAATATAGCATCATTAACATTTACTAGGATTTAATTATAGTGTGATATTCTATGGAAAGTGATGTTTTTAACGGGGCCATCTATCCTCCCTCAGTGCCATGTAGATCTCCATGTATGAAAGAGTATAAGCTAAGAGCCACATAGAAGAGAATACGTGGTGTTTGTGTTACTGGGTCTGAAAGTTGCATAATTCTATTTTTCTTTATGACTGAATAAAATTCCATTGTGTATATGTATCACATTTGTTTTATCCATTCATCTATTGATGGACATCTAAGCTGATTCTATTTCCTTGCTTTTCTGACTAGAGCAGCGATAAATATCATCTTTTTGTCATTTGTTCTTTTCTGTCTTCACATTCATTTCCACCTGCTGTTGGGGCTGTGATAGGCTGTATACTACTGTGTCATGATTGAAAGTGCCTGCCCGGGGCCAGACTGCCTGAGTCATATACTAGTTCTGCCACTGAGCATCTCAATTCATTTAGGCAAGTGACTTAATCTCCTATACAGCTTACACTTGTTTTTGTCTCCCGTGATGTTTGAGTAGTGACATATCTAATTTAACCAACATACCTAGCAAAATAGGCTTAGACCCCAATTTATAAGATGATTTTTTTTATCTTTTATTTTTAGATAATATACAAAAATGTAAAAAATTACATATTGAGGTACCATGTAATTATATATATGCATATATATGTATATATACATATTTTTCATAATGCTTAAATCAGAATAAATATATTTGTCTATACAAACATTTATTATTTATGGTTAATGACTTCAAAATTATTTTTTCTAGCTTTTAGATATATAGTACATTGTGATATACACCTTATAGAATTAAGTAAAATCATCCTCCTGTGCTACAGCATCCTGAAGTCTCTCGCTCCTATCTAACTTAACTCCCATTGATCACCATTTTCCTGTGTCTCCACCACCTTCCCTGATACTCTGTCCACTATTTTATATGAACCTCAACAAGAACAACATTCTCAGTTTCCACACAGGAGTGAGTTCATGCAGTACATGTCTTTCTGGATTTGACTTAAAATAATGGTCTCTAGCTGTTGCCAGAAATGACAGGATTGCATTCTTTCTATGGCTGAATAGTGTTTCAATCCTACCACAGTAGCTATCCATTCACCTGTAGATTGCTTCCATTTGGAACTGTTTTTCAATGAGTGATCATATAGTTATTTTCCCATGAGTTCTACAACTATGGATTCAGTCTGATAGAGACCAAAACATATATCAAAAATATATCTCCAGAATGAATATATACAGATGGTTTTTCTTGTCTCAATCTCTAAGTAATATATTAGCACAATTATTTCTGTAGCATTTATGTTGTATGACATAAGTAATCAGAAGATAATTTAAGGTACATGTGAGGGTGTGAATGAGTTATATGCAAACAATGTGACACTTCACATGGGGGATTTGTATGTTCTCAGATTGCAAATTCTGAGGATAGAAGGATGTCTTAGATCAGTGTCCCAAAGATAACACAAGCCAGGAGTGGATACTTTTACTATGAATGAAAGCTTAATTGTTTACCTGCTCCACAGAAAACAGGAGCATTTCAGCATGATAATTTTTTTTTACTTAAATATTTTCCCTTCTCCCAGTTCTTTCCAGAACCTCCCCAAACCCCTTCCTACCAAATGCTATGTTCTTACGTTCTCCCTCTCACTCTGTAGGTGCTTGCTTTAGATACTATCTCAAATACACACACACACACACACACACACACACACACACACACACACACACAAGCACAAATAGTTTGGTTTATGTTGACCAACTACTTCTTGGCATGGGGTCTACCCACAAACCCAGTGATATTCCAATGAAAAAAATACATTTTCTCTTTGACAGAAAATATCAGTTGCAAATAGCTTCAAGATAAGTGGTAAGGATCCCATGTCCACTGCCCACTCTCAGTGTTGGGAACCCATCTGACTTGAACCTATGCAGATCTCCTGCATACTCTAAGAGTCGCTGTGAGTATATATATATACTCATACTTGCCACACCACATCTTTCATGTTGCTGTATCATGCTGTTAATGCCTATGAGGATCCTGTTTGTTTTCCCTTGCCTTTTCCATAGAGATGTTTTTAAATCCAGATTAATGAGAACATCAGTGAGTTACACATCCTAGTAAATCCGTACATGGTAGTGTATTTTGTTATATATATATATTATGTGTGTGTGATATTATATATATATATATATATATCACAATGATTCTTGTGTTACATGATAAGGAAGCAAACACATGAAGAATTAAAGAGTCCATCATTTTGTTAAATTAAATAAAAAGCCTTTATTTTACCATGAAAGAGAGCTAAAAACACATTGTAGAATAAAAGATCTGTCAGACATTTGAAAATGATTCCAAGTGGAGTAGAAAATCTGCTTACTTTTTTTGAATGGGAAACCAATGTGATAACTGCACCTAATATAACTTCTAGTTGCTAGGTAAATTATGCAATCTAAGTACTACATTGAGGTGACTAAGTGTTCCTTTTCCCAAACAGAACTATACTTATGTAACAATTACCTTGTCCTACTGAATCATTTAATGATCAATTTGCTTTCATAGAAACAGCTTGACTTGGTGATTGTCTTTGTATTGGATAGAATATACCAGTAAATTTAAAAGAAAACTCTTGACCTCATTGGCCCATCTTTTCCTCTTGCTGTACAGTCTCTCTCTGCTAAGTTAATGAACAGTAGCTGACTCAAACAGAAAGGATGACTGGTACCAAACAGCATAAAGATTTTGATTGAAAGCTTGCCACACCACATCTTTCATGTTGCTGTATCATGCTGTTAATGCCTATGAGGATCCTGTTTGTTTTCCCTTGCCTTTTCCATAGAGATGTTTTTAAATCCAGATTAATGAGAACATCAGTGAGTTACACATCCTAGTAAATCCGTACATGGTAGTGTATTTTGTCAGGTAGAATGTACTATAAATATATATCTAACTCTCACTCTATGTACTTCTTTTATGTTTTTCAATTTATTACAATCTCCCAAAAGGATACCATAAGGGACATACTTATTCATGTTTTCATTTATTATGTAACGTGTTTCCAATTTAGATACGCTGCCAGCTCTGTCATGATATATGGCTGTAACTTGTTGGTATTTGTAGATTTATTTGTATATATAAGAATTCTCTGATGAATGTAAGCTGATATACTACAAAATTAAAATCTTTTGTTCTTTAAAAGGATTTAAAATACTAATGAAATTTTTTATTCCTCTGTGTCTTGAGTCAGATACAATGTCTCAAGACTGTGCTACATGAAAGTCTACAAGGCCCATGCATAGAACTTATGAAACTGCATAGCCAAAGGTACTGTGTTGATTTGATTTTTATTCCACTGTCAAAACAAAACAAACAAACAAAACCTTTGTTGCTGTGTGATTGTTGGCACATGCACATCATGACACACATTGTGGAGGTCAGAGGCTCTTGCTTGTTAGTCTTCCCACCTTGAGACAGGATCTCCTTTTCCTGCTGTGTTTGTCAGGTTCTCTTTCTGCTTTCAAGCAACTAAAAGAGAGAGATCTGATCTAATAGTCATAACAAAAGGCGATTTCTTTCCTGGGGTTGACAATAGCTGTAGACAACTTAGTGATCAAAATTTAGAATGTCTGACATAGACATCAGGCATGTACATAGTATACACACATATACAAAGCCAAACTGTGGTACACAAAAAGTAAATGCAAATAATTTCATTGTTTTTTAAGTTCGGATTTGTTGGTTGCAGCATCTTAAAGATAAAGGCCAGAAATTTGTTTTAAAACGACTTGCACAGACAGCTCCCAGCAAAAAAAAAAAAAAAAAAAAAAAAAAAAAGACATATTAGTCTTGAAGCCACAAGAGTATTGGGGTAGAGAAACACTGACCTCATTGGTTGAATGAGTGTGACTCTGTTTCATTTCCTTTAATGTGAACATCCAAGCTCCTGCAGGTTCTGGTCTCTGCTTGAGCCACAAAGCAACATCTCAGTGACTGATTTGATAAGGGCTAGCCTCAGTTATACTTTCTGAATTAGCAAGAGAAACTGAAAGGGCCAAGATAATTCCAGCTGCACATTCATATGCCCCCTACTCTGCACACCCCAAAATGGAGTCTCTTTCTCACCTATATAGCAAGGCACACCTGAAGTTTCTGTAATTTGTTATGACTGCCGTCAGCATGCCCTGCCATGTGGGTTCTTTGTGGCTTTTTCATGAACCCAAATGAGAGAAGTGATGGCAAACAGGGTAAGTCGAACGGCACCGCTGCATAGTCACTCATTTTCCAAGCTAGATGTAATATTTTCCAGGTCTAGGTTTTTGTTCACCCTGGCTTTGAACACCCTTTTCAGTGTAACTTCTGTTGACATGAATAGATGTGTGTCTTCTTTCAAACAGTCTACTCTCTCTACCCTGCACTTTCTAACACTTTTCAAGACAGAGAAAATGATGCTGAGCTATACAAATTGAGTCATTGAGTGTTTCAGAGGCTGTTCTTCATACACTATGCTACACATCTTTCTTCCCGTACATGGGAAATGCAGGATCAGTGATGTTAGAGTTAAAGTTCTTGAGTTAGATGGTGAGAGGCCAAAATCTCAGTGGAAAAGTGGACATGTGTGTGTTGTTCACCCAGACACCTTAAGTTTGGCCCCCAGATGTCAATCATTCAATGTATCATCATCATCACACCATACACAGTATTCACGATGAACTACTGATCAAAGACAGAAAGAAAAAGTAATCTTTTGAATTCTTCAAGAAGTCTTGGGTAAGGAGGAAATATTCGCATACAAGAGTGGGCTCAAGGTAGGATAAGAGGACACTATTGGTAAAGGTCACAAGACGGGCAGACATACATGACTCAAACCTGTTTCCCATTTCCATACTTGAGGTATGAGATCAGGAGTTAGTCTAAAAAATTCAGGTATGGACGTGATAATCCAACTGGCATAGTGATACAATGGCTGCTAACCAGGTCCTGGAAGAAGGTGCTGTATCTGATAAAGTCCATTTGCCTTTCTTGGGCAGTTTGAATAGATTCAAGGTTAGATGAGGTTCTCAGACAAGTGTATATCTAGCTCCTTAATAAAACCATGAAGATAGAAGAGATTCTGCAGAAGCTTTTGAGAATTTATAAGCACAGATGTGAGTTTTCCCTTGGCTCAACCAGTGACACCATTAGTTTAGGAAGCAAAGCTGAGAATGTGTTTAGAATCACACATTCATCTCTTCTTATTCTATATCCTTCTATTACATCTGCCATTTTTCTAGCTCTCTTTTATCTCATTGTCTAGCCCTCTCTGATATCTCTTGACCTAACTCTAAAGACTATTGGGAAATATAAAAAGATTTTGCCTTTCTGAGATAAATGACTAGCCACTCCTTGGCTATTTTTATATTTTATTACCAATTTTAGAACACTGCAAATGTCATTTGCATGAGCCTGCGTGAGTCCGGGTCTCGGCTCATGGATAATAATTATGACAGTGGTAAATATTCACAGCTGCCATTCACTGAATGCTGGTCATATATGCAGCCTCATCTTCAAGACAACACATGGTGGGGGCAGTTACAGGGAAGACAGAGTTCTGGAATTTCTCCAAGATCATTCAACCAGGAAATCATGGAGCTGTCCACTGTGATGTTATACCGCTAGAGAAAAATAAGAAGACTAAGTGCTAACTTACAGAAATAAGAGTGACAAGTGAAATGTATCATGGGAAGAAGACAGTGAACCATGTGTCATTTCCTGTGCATGTCTTCAGCTTGGTTCCTAGGGAGTCAGTGTTATAATGCTAATAGATAAAGAAGATATCCAGATCTGAGTGTGGGAAAACCTGAGAATCAGAAAATGAGCAAACATCTGGGACAAATGGGCTTGCTTGGCTAGAAAACCTATGCTTTTGAAAAAGACATTATTTTTGTTTAGCTATATTCCACAAGGTATTTACTTGTGCACAGTAGCCATCTTTATTTTTCAAAGGATTTAGAGAATCAGTATGGGTCTATGCTGGTAGGCTTATGGAAAAAGAGACTTGCTTTGGTATCTTTCTGTGCAAAGGAAATCAAGCCCTTCAACATCTTCCCCAGAAGTCAAGTGGTTATTAGTAGAGAACATTCATCAAGAATTTCTTAGTCACTGATAACACATATTCATACACATATACATATATGTGCATACACAACACACATGTACTCCATTCATACACATTACATATACACACATGCCATAGACATACAAACACACCACATTCATACAAATACACACCCCACATATAACATGCACACATGTACAACATACATGCATACACACAACACACATGACACATACCAGCACACAAAATACATGCTTATACAAACATGTAATACATACATACACAAACACCACATACACGCATGCATATCATGCATATATTACATACACAGCATATTTGCAAACACATGTAGCACAGAGGCACATTATATGTATATGTCATATACAAAACACACCATAACTATCATCATTAACACCATGCCTTGAACTCATGTGATATACAGAAGTCATCAACTCTGGAATATGTTTTTTCTATCAATAGGACAGCTACATTACACATTATACATTAAATAGAGAAGGGAAATATCCATCTGTGACATTGGAAATGAAAATCAAGGCATGGCAGAAGGGGCAGACTTTTGATTAAATCATCTCAGTTACTTTTTTCTGTCATCTCATACTTTAATTCAAGCATTCTTGTGAAAACTCAGGGTCAAGAACCCAACTGAAGCACTGTGGAATGTAGCCATTCATGTCCAGTTCCAGCCAGATTCTGTTTGGGGGCCATTCCCATTGCTTCAATTAAGGAAAAACAATTTTAATTTTAATGCTGTAAATGTATGGTATGTCACTCTTAATTTCTGCACAATCCATCACACTCAAAGCATGGGCATTGCAATTTTTTTTAATAAAGAATTCCGCAGAGCACCTGCTGCAGCTAAAACTCTTTATCATCTTTGCCAACTCCAGGAATTCTAGCATTGTGTCAGGTTTGACTCCCCCTCCCCAAAAAAATATTATTATAAGCTTTGGACTTAGAGATGCAACAGTGAAGCTAGCTGACATCAATTGCCCATGAAGCTATCAGATTTCCAGGAGTGAAATGTGGTAAGTTTTCATTTTAATCAAAACCTGTAACTGGACCACAGTTGCTTGTCTGAAGCAAATAATTTTCACATTTCTGGGTACTATCAGAGAATGGTCCTCTCATCCATGAACTAATTATAAAAGCTAGAAACACTTTAAGAATATTACATTGTCTTCCCCTGTTTTGTTTTAATGGTTATTTTATGTTTCATCAACTTGGAGCTTAAAGGATGAAACTGAAGAGTATTCAAGAGTGAACTCTCAAAGTATCTCTCAACCTGTGACACCTTGCAAAGGTCATCAAGGGATAGGTCCCTTTCCCATCTACGGTCCTAGGGTAACTGGTTCATTAGAGAATCCAATACTATTTGCCTATAAATGAGAAAATATTTTTTCACCAGAACCCTCAGGAAACCAATACAAAACCTCCTCTACTCTTCCCCAATTTGGTAATATCCCCTTTATCTCAACAGTTCCATGAGTTTTGAGTGCTTATTGATTGTTCCATAGGTCTGTTATAGACATTGAGATTCTGAGTCTTTGGCTATTAAATCTTGCTCTTATCTTCCCCCCTCTTTGTTACATGAACACTTGGTCCTAAATCTCATTAATTTCACCACCCAGGAGGTTCATGAAGCAACAGCTATATCCCCCATGCTCTTTGGAAGGGACATACCTGGAACTCTGTATCTAGATCCAGGTTATCTCCACTAGCCTTCTGAGAAGCAGGGGTAATCATTCTTGTATTTTTGTTATTAACGAGGTGCTGTGGCACTCTCAGGGTGAAGGACTATTTCTCTTGCAATGGTTTCCTTAGGGAAGTGCACTGGAGGTGGCAACTATCTTCATTGCCTTTAGTAAAGAGTTTTTTGTAGCTTCTGAGATGCTGAGGACAGTAGCCTGGTTACTGAAGGTCATCTGGGATCTCAGAAAGTTGGTAATGCTCTGGAGTAGGTTCCCAGTGCCCATTTGACAGATGGTGTGATTGCAGATGGCTTCAAAAATCATAATGACTTAAAACCTCCAGGAGTTGAAAGAGAATGAGGTGTATAGTTACTCTTTCCTCATCCTTTGTGCTAAGGCTTAGTCCTGACTTTTCCAGGCCTCTTCCACATCAACAGTCCCCCATATAAACTTCATCACTCCTAGGGATCTTGTTTACTTCCTAGATCCAAATTTGATTTTGTCTAGCTTCCCATTCTTAGTAACTCTTACTTGCCCTTTATTTATCCAATCCCTTGATGTAATTCAATCATAAAGTTATTTAGAAAATGTTCAATGACTTCATTGACCAGTCAGCATAAGCTAATGTTGTTATGACAGCAAATCTACATTATAGGAGACAACAAAGAATGGCTATGTTCTGTAGCTTTCTCATTCAGAAAGAGTCTTCAACAGCTCTTCCCAAGATTTCTAACCATAATAAAGGGGGAAAAAATCTTCTTCTGATTATGAAAAATGGTTCCTAGCCATGGGTTACAGCTAAGCACTTGAAATGCTACTGGTGTAACAAAGGAACTTAATTTTTATGTGATGTTAATTTAAATCAATTCAGAATTTTATAATCAAAATTTGATCCATGATTCTGAACTGGACAGAGCCATTGCCAGCACTATGTTAGGAAGAGAGACACATTATTACTCCTTAAAAGTTTTACCCCTGAATTAATAATTGTCATGCACTGTCAAATTTCAAGGGTCCAAATAAGTCACATGCTGATGTATAAGAACCCAATGAGAGCCATTCTTGATATCCTAGTAGGAAACAAAACTTATCAGTCATTAGAACAAGTGAGCTACATAGCAGCTACTCTTAGGATTCTGGATCTCCATCAGGAAGCACAATGCACACATTCTATATTCCAGCGGAGCTGATATTCTAATGGTGAAAGAAATATGCAATCATTAGAAACAGACACATGCATGTCCACGTGTCTCTGAGACACAGCAAACCTACAATTCAAAGATTACAATTGAGATGGGGAATTAGATATGGCCTATGTGAAAATGCAGCTTGAAGGGCAATCTAAAGTTGTCCAACCTGGGTAATATTCAGATTCAGAAAGAGCACTGACTGGCTCTCCATCTGCGATGTGCTTGGTGTTGTCATCTGGAAAGTGAAGGGAGACCATGGAGTAGAATGGGAACATGTGGGATGAAGCTCAGGCAGAGCAAAAACCATGTTCTATACAGTGTTGCAAGGTCTGCTGGGAAATGAAAACTGAAGCTGATTGGAGGAAAGCTCATAGAAAGCCTTCTACAGATATTGTCTTGTGCGCAATGATCAAAGAATGATCTGAATGCTGCTTGGATGATGGGTTGGAAGACTAGGAAAGAGAAGTAGTAGATCTTCTCTCTAGGTGTGCTTTATGTTCACTGGACACAATTTGCACAACCCTAATAGTTTAAAACAGCACTCACCAGCAACCTCACAGTTCCCGTGGGTCAGGAATTCAAACATTATGTAACCAGGTCCTCCTCTCAGCATCTTACCAGACTAATCTGGCTGTTGGCCAAGCTATACTTCTACCTGGAGCTCAGGTAAATTATACCTGCTTGTGAATGCAAGGTTGAGTTTCATTTCTTAGTAGGCATTATTTAGCTATTCTCCTTAGTGTGTTTATTTCTTGCTAAATAGCATCTCACTACGTGGCAACTGATCTTTAGTAACCAGATCTTTAGTAACCAGACTGCTTGTCCTGCCATGCAGGACTAAGTCTCTTCAGAATAGACCTTCCTTTTTTTGCAGTTACTCACATTAATTCAGACCCATCTAGGTTATCTTTCCTCTGATTAATCTTCAGACAACTAAACTGGATCATTAGTTATACCTGAAGAATTCATTCTTATTTTCTAACAATATGATCTAGCCATGAAATGGAGAGGGCATCGCAATCACAAGTCCTACTCCTCTGTAGAAGAGTGAAGGCCATCAAGATGTCTCTGGAGGTAAAAGTCATCCTGAATTTCATCCCTTGGCATGCACATCTTAAAAGACACATACTACCTTCCCCCACCTACACACACACATACATACATGCTAAATGGAATTTTGACTGGAGTGATAGCTAAGGGGTTAAACACTAAGGCTTACAACCAAAACATCAAGAGTTCAGATCCCAGTCAGCATCCATATCAAAACTCATATCACCTCTCCAGCTTCCTTTAGAAACTTTATCTAAATCTACATATAATGTGTTTGATCAAAACTATATCTATAATTTTTAAGGTGAGGCAGTTCTATCAGGGGACAGAAACTGTTGAAAAGGGATTTAAAATTCTGCCTAACACAACTCTTTTGGCCCTTCCAACTCACATAGCATTTAGGCTCACAGACTCCCCCATGAGAGCTATTAACTAAATTTAGAAGAAGGAAGGAGCAAAATGTAGGTGGCCATTGTCCATAAGAACCAGGTCATTGGTGTGAGTCACGGAGAGCCATTTATCATTGGAAGACAATCTAATTTGTTCACCTATTCTGCCTTGCACTTAAATTAGCCCCATCTGAGTCACAAGACATGAGTAAAACAGAATGGCAGGCTATGGATTAGTATAAAATGTAGCTGCCAGACAGATGAAACAGTGTTATCTGAAGATCTGCAGAAGCAGTCAAGAGAATCTTAGAATCAACAGAAAAAAAGATGGGAGGGAGGGAGGGAGGGAGGGAGGAAAAAAGGAGAAAGGGAGGGAGGGAGGGAGAGAGAGAGAGAGAGAGAGAGAGAGAGAGAGAGATCAAATCCTTAACCTTTATGGCCTCAGTTTCTTGATCAAATCCTTACTCTTTATGGCCTCAGTTTCTTCACTGTTAAAATGGGAATCATTTTAGTCCCAGTCATCAGTGTTACTTGTGAGCAATAAATGAAACAACATCTGTCAAGCCCTCAGCACAGTGCCTGGTAATTGATAAGCTGGCAACAGCCAGTAACTGCTATTATCTTCTTATCCTCCTCTCCAGACACAGCCAAAGTTCAATAAATACTTGTTGCTGTAACATCGTTGAAGGCAGACAGCCTGGGAAGATGTCCAGGCTGCATCCCAAAAGGGGCTCCAGAGCTGAAGCAAATAAGCTTAGTGTTGTCACTAAGCGACGGCAGGCCATCATTTCTGAGTCTGTTAAACTGAGATAACCTCACTCTCCACTTCTTCCTCCCTGAGGAAGTGTGTGGCAGCATCTGAGGCCCATGGAAGAAATGTACCATGGGATAATAGCATTGTGATAAATACCTCACATCCGTGTCTCTCTTTTCCTCCCAGGGCATGAAGGTATCCGTGCAGCTCTAACCTGTCCCCATTACAGAACCCTTCTCAGCAAGCTGTCATCCCATTACTTCATTCAATTAGTCTCTGCTGCAGACTTTAGACCAGTGAACAGCCAGTTACCAATTACCCCACCTCCTGGGTGTCACACTTGTAGGCTAGCATGGCAACGTTCCCCTGTCCTGTACCTCTGAAGTCTCAGAAGTAGTCTTGGCATCTTGACAGCTCACTACTTGCCATACACTTCCCAACACAAGGGTCTTCTACCTTCCAGACAAATACAATAGACCTTAGGATGCTCTTATACAGCTGACTTGCAAGGTTCTACTCTCAATACAGATGTGACTCATTAAATACATGAGTCAAGTCAGTGTTGATTTAGGATGAACAAATTATTTTGTCTTGAGATGTTATAGGTCAAATGTCAATACTCAAGGGTCCAGTGACATGAAGTTTATAAAGATAATCTGGAATATTTTTCACATCTGTTTCAGAAATAGACTTTAAAGAAGGAAATCCCCCCCCCCCGACCTTGGGAATATATACATCATAGTTGACAGATTAGAAACCTTGAATGCAAAGTTCATAATGTCAAATTGCTTGTTGAAATTATGTGGAGGTGATGGCCTGAAAAAACACAAGGAGTAATATTGATTAAAACCATCCTGTTAATGAGTCACTTGCTGAAAAGTATTTCTGTGGATTAGGGGTTGGCAAGTGCAGCCCAACCCATTTTCTATCATTGTAAATACAGGTTCACCAGGTTTTACTCCACCCCTTTCATTTACATTTTAGTGGAATTGAATATTTTGACAGAGATCACATAGTTCACAGAGCCTAAATATGTATTATCTGGCCCATTACCTAGACTCTATGTCTGAACCCTATATAGAATAGTCGTTAAATTGTCTTTTAAAAGACAGTCAGATACAAAATTCACTTGAGATATTGTCATATATATTTAGGGCATAAAAAAATTAATTAAGGTCAAAGCATTCCAAGCAAGAAGAAATCCACCAACAAAGGAAGCATGAAAATGTATTCCGTAAAAACTGATAAAACTAAAAGAACTGAATTATTCAACCTTAATAGGGGGAAATATCAGAACCTCACGGCTCATAATAGAACAGTTAGACATAAGAGAAAAAAGACAGCGGGAGCCCTGGACAACACCATGAATCATCTAACCAAGCAGATATCAGTAGACCTCTCCACTCCACAAAAGCAAAACACACATTCTTAGAGTTTTCAGGGGACATTGTCCAGATAAGAACCTGTGTAGGTAAACAAAATGAACTCCTGAAAGCCATAATCTCCATCAGCAGGTCCCCAAAGTACAATGGAATGAAATTAGAAATTGTAGTATTCACAGATGTGTGGACTTTGAACAGTATATGCTGAAATAACCAAAAAGTCAAAAAAGAAAAACACAAGGGAAATTAGAAAAATATTTTAAAGCAAATGAGAGAAACACACACACACACACACACACACACACACACACACACACACACACACACACCAGTTCAGACACTCAAGGGGTTTGACTACTATAGTGCTTACTGGGAAATCTGAGGGTTTTATCTGTAAATAACTGTTAGAAAGAAATCAGAAGTGAAGCATCTCAGCCCTTAAACTGCTAACAACATAAAATACTAGATGATGCTGACACACAGCAGGAGAAATAGTGATGATTGGAACTGAAATAAATGAAAGTGGAAACCACAGAAAATCAACAGAGTTAAAAGATTAACAATGAGGAAGCAGCCAGTGAACTATTTGGAAAAATCAATATTGAGAAACCTCTATCTCAGTGATTCTGAACCTTCTTAAGGCTGAGACCCTTTAATACAGTTTATAAGATTGTGACTTAAGCAACTGTAAAATTACTTTTGTTGCTACTTCTTAACTTGCTGCTGTTATACATTGTAATGCAAATAGCTGTGTTTTTCAATGGTCTTTGGGGGTCATGACCCATGGGTTAAGAACCATTGCTTTCTCTGGTCAACCAAGATGAAGATTTAAATTACTGAAAACTGGGGAAAAGATGATGCGCTTACATATTTATAGCCAACTGATTTTCGACAATTGTACATGACAGCTCAATGGGAACAAGAACAGACCTTGTATTCCACATTGCTGAGGCAGCTTGATACCCACATGTACACATAGTGGGATCTCCTGTAGTAAGTGTCTCCATCTGAAAAAATGTCATAGTCATAGAGATTTTCACACATATGAATAAGTGAGAGCTTGTGGACTATAGAGTTTTTGCTCTGACATGTTAAAGTAGGCCCTAGATGTAAGGAGTAATACAGGACAAACTCAGAAGGGCAGAAGCATGGGACTACTTAAGTGTACCCTGCAGTGGTACAATCTACAGGAAAGCAATACCAGCAGTCCCAGAAACTGGAGGGAACAGAGTGAATTATGCCTGAGGGTCCCCAGGCATATAGGCAGATATAATCAGTCGACTATTCTGCATGTGTGTCCTTTTCTGGACAGTAATTTGTCTGTAGATGGAGAGAGGCAATTCTTGCCTAGTGGCTGTCACCGCACAACTGGAGTATCTCCAAGGATGCTCAATTTCTTCTTAGAATCCAGGACAGGAAGCTGTCAGGAGCAGACAGGTCTCTAATCAAAATGAACATTAATATATAAATATTTGTAGCGTCAGTTCTATGGACTTCTCATGTTTTGAAGACCAACTATCCATGTAAGGTAACCTGGACTGTTGTCTGTTCACTCCTCTCAGCTATTTCTAAATAAAATATGGAAAACACCCTAACAATAAACTCAAAACCATGAATTTGCTATAGTCCCTTAACTCATAGGTTAACCGTCCCAAATCAGTTAAAAAAGTTAAAAAAGGGCTGGGTCTAGGCCTTGTATTCCTAAATGTGTTATACAGGCACAATGCCCATGAGAGTATCAATATTCATCTCATTTTTATATTAATAAGAGGCTCATACCAATGAAAACCTTAAATTTGAAATCAAAGTAAATTTTGTACCATTTAAGAATTTATAACTTCATCTTGATAATAATTATACAGATTTCTACCAATAGGTTATGGCTATGCAATAAGTCCTAGCTAATCCTCCCTGTTCCAACAAAACCACTACTTTTCCCTAGAAAGACAGACCATTATTAACCACATTAGTCCCCAAACTCAGGGAATAGGGGCGCTGACTCTTCTTTAACTTCTTCAAGCTGATTAAGGGCATTGAGATTTTAGAAGAGGGGTGGGGGGAAGAGTAAGTTGATAAGCCTCTGATGCTGTGTCTTCACTGAATCCAGATGGAATTCCAGGACATTGGAGGTTTGGGCAGGTCTGCTCAGTATGCTTGATGAGTAGATACACCAAGGCTGTGTATTCTGCAATATACAATTCTCAGAACAAGTTTTAGTATCAAGAAAAAAAAAATTTCCCACCCCCAGGGGGCTGACATTTTTTTTAAAGATGTTGGTTCTGACGACTTTTTTTTTTTCCGCTTGTTAAAATTGGTTGTAGTATTTAGGTTTCAGATTTTATCCCCTTAGCCTACTTCCTCCCACCACCCAGAAACCTCCTGTCCCATCCCCCTCCTCATGCTTCTATGAGGCAGTGACCACACCTACCCCCCCTCACTATCCCCTCCCCTCCCTCACATTCCCCCCACACACTGTGTGTTCATTTTTTTTATGGGACCAAGAAACTCCTCTCCCACCTATGTCCGACAAGGCCATCCTCCCCTACATATACGTCTGGAGTCTTGGGTCCCTCCCTATGTGTTCCCAGGCTGGTGGTTTAGACCCTGGGGGGCTCTAGTTGTTTGGTATTGTTGCTTTCCACCTGGGGTCACTAACCCTTTCTGCTTCTTCAGTCCTCTCACTAAGTTCTCCATTGGGAAACCCCTGATCATATCAGTGGTTAACTGTGAGCATTGTCCTCTGAGTGTGTTAGTCTTTGGCAGACCTCTAAGGAGACAGCTATATCATGTTCCTCACATTATGCACTTCCAGCCATCCACAACAGTGTTTAGATTAGGTGGCTGTACATGGGGTGAATACCCAGGTGGAATGGTCTCCTGATGGCCCCTCCTTCAGTTTCTGTTCCATGTTTTGTTTCCCTATTTGCTCCCTTGAGCATTTTTGTTTCTCGTTCTAAGTAGAACTGAGGCATCCCCTCTTGGTCTTCCTTCTTCATGAGCTTCATGTGGTCTGTGGGTTGAGTCTTCACTAATCCAAGCTTTTGGGCTAACATCCGTGGAGATATGTTTGTGTAACTATCTTCTTTTGGGGTTTTTGGAAGATTACTTTCTTGCTTTTTCTAGGTTGTAGTTTCCCTCCTTGTGTTGGAGTTTTCCACCAATTATTCTTTGAAGTGCTGGATTTGTGGTGAGATACTGTGTAAATTTGAATTTGTCATGGAATATTTTGGTTTCTCCATCAATAATGATAGAGAGTTTTGCTGGGTATAGTAGTCTGGGCTGGCATTTGTGTTCTCTTAGGGTCTGTAGATATCGGTCCAGGATCTTCTGGCTTTTATGGTCTCTGGTGAGAAGTCTGGTGTAATTCTTATAGGTCTGCCTTTATATGTTACTTTGCCTTTTTCCCTTACTGCTTTTAGTATTTTTTCTTTGTTTTGTACATTTAATGTTTTGACTATTATATGGTGGGAAGTATTTCTTTTCTGGTCTAAACTATTTGGAGTTCTGTAGGCTTCTTGTATATTTATGGACATCTCTTTCTTTAGGTTAGGGAAGTTTTCCTCTATAATTTTGTTGAGGATATTTACTGGTCCTTTAAGTTGGGAGTCTTCCCCCTCATCTATACCTATTATCCTTAGGTTTGGCCTTCTCATTGTGTCTTGGATTTCTTGTATATTTTGGGTTAGTAGCTTTTTGTATTTTGCATTTTCTTTGACAGTTGTGTCAATGTTTTCCATGGTATCTTCTGCACATGAGATTCTCTCTTCCATCTCTTGTATTCTGTTGGTGATACTTGTGTCTATGACTCCTGATCTTTTTTTTAGGTTTTCTATTTCCAGGGTATTGTTCCTTTGTGATTTCTTTATTGTTTCTACTTCCATTTTTAGATCCTGCATGGTTCTGTTTAATTCCGTTTTCCCATTTGGTTGCATTTTCTTGCAATTCCTTAAGGGATTTTTGTGTTTCCTCTTTAAGGGTTTCTATCTGTCTACCAGTGCTCTCCTTAAGTTCTTTGAGAGTGTTATTTATGTCTTTCTTAAAGCCCTCTATCATCATCATGAGAAGTGATTTTAATTCTGATTCCTGCTTTTCTGGTGTGATGGGGTGTTCAGGGCTTGCTCTGATGGGGGAGCTGGGTTCTGATGATGCCATGTAACTTTGGTTTCTGTTGCTTATGTTCTTGCTCTTGCCTTTTGCCATCTGGTTAACTCTAGTGCTGCCTGTACTTGCTGTCTCTGACTGAAGCCTGTCTTTCCAGTTATCTAGCTTGTGTCTGATCTCCTAGGGGTCCAGATGTCTCTGTGATCTTTTCCAGCTGCACTGATTACAGTGGTACCTCTAGGATGCCTCAGGATACTACCTCCAAGGTAGTAGTCCAGCTAGGTGTCTGCTGTTCTGGGTGCAGTGTCTCCTCTAGAATATCTCAGGATATGTTGTCTGACACTCTGAGTTCAGTTGTTCCTCTGTGGCTCTGGGATGAGTGGACCTTCCAGTATGTCTCAGGTGGAATCTGGGGTCCACACAACAGCAGACCTGGCAGAGGTCTGATCCAGGCCTCAGATCTGAGAACTAGTTTCCAAGACACTGTCCAAGTTAGAGCACCTGGGATCCCTGCTTCCTCTGGGTTCTTGGAGGTTGGGGACAGAGCTGCCACCCCAGATCTGCTCAGTGCTCTGGCCCAGACCAGAAGGAACCAGTGTTCCAGGACGGGAGTGACTTCCCGGGTCCTTGTGGGTCCCAGTTACTCCCTGTTTAGGGCGGGCCCTGCTGTCTGCTTACCTAAGATACTGCCTGAGTTAGAGCGCTTGGGATCCCCGCTTCCTCTGGGTTCTTGGAGGTTGGGGGCAGAGCTGCCACCCAAGATCTGCTCAGTGCTCTGGCCCAGACTGGAAGGAACCAGTGTTCCGGGACGGGAGTGACCTAGAAACCGTTTTAAATGTCCTGTTAACAGAGGTTTGGACCATTGTCATCATGGCAAGACACATGGCAGCATGCAGTCAGGGATGGTGCCGAGGAGGAGCTGAGACGTCTACATCTGGACCCAAAGGCAGCAAGAAGAGAGAATAAAGTCACTGGGTCTGCCTCCAGTGTCTGAAATCTCAAAGCCCACTCCTAATGACACACTATTTCCAACTAGACCACAGCAACTTCACCAAGTCCATACCTCCTAATAGTGCCATTCCTTATGAACCTATGATAGTCGTTTTCTTATAGGTTTAAACAATTCTTATAACATCTCTAGTAATAGGTTGTAAATGACACAAAACTATTCAAATGTAGACAGAAAGGAAGCCAAAATGTCTAAAAGTAATTCTAAAAGCAAGAACAAAGTAGAAGGAATCACTATCAATATCAAGATTTACTTCATAAGAGTAATGACTTCATATTTATTACACACACACACACACACATATATATATATATATGTATATATATATAATCAATAAATATAGTAGAATAAAGAATGGAGAAGCATACTCACACATTTTGGACAATCTGATTCTTGACAGTAAGGCAAAAGTAACTCCATCGGTGTCTTCAGCAGATGATACCAAAGCAATTGGATATTCACAGGCAAAAGTTCATCTTATATCCTATATGTTATACAGATGGATGTTAAATGTAAATTTTAAATTTATGAAATATACACAGAGGAAGAAATATTCAGGATGTAAGACTTTTGAAAAAAATTAAATATCACATAAAAACATGATGTGCCAAAGTAAAACAAATGCGACCTCACTAAAATGTGAGGCTCCGTAGAATAGCCACCTAAGACAAAAGCCTAGCAAATACGATGCTCAAACAGTTTCTGCATTCAAATCTGGAGTATATAAGGAACTCTCAAAATTCAACATGGACAGATCTTCATGGTGACTGAAAAATTATGTATCTAAAACTGTATAAAAAGAAATTATAATTTTTTTAGGTAAATGAATGGAACTTGAAGAGATCATATTGAGTGAGACCCAGAAAGACAAACACCACATGTTCTCTCTTTTTGGAGGCTCCTAGCCCCACATTTTCAGATGTGAATACATAGCCTGTAGTAACTCCAGAAACCAGGAAAGTAAAATGGGCCAACTGCCAGGATTGTGGTGGGGGGTGGGGGGTGGGGGTGGGAATTGGAGCAATCTGGAAGAGAGAAGCAGAATGCAAGTGATTTAACCAACTAGATGAGAAAAGGGGGGAGCATTAGGGAAGGGAGATAGAGGTAGATAAAATAAGGATAAGAATGTCTGAAAAAACACAAGAAATCATACTCTTAACTGTTTATCTAAAAAAGAACCCTATACACACATAATTCTGTATATAAATATAAGTTCCTGATTTTGATACTGTGTTATATTTACATAAAATGTAGCCAGTGACTGATCTGGGCACAAGGCCCAAGGGATCAGTCTGTCAATACTTTCTTTGCAACTTTCTATAGTTACTTCAAAATTCAAAATTAAAACTAAATCCAAGCAAAAGCCATCTACTCTGGCAGGGAAGGATTTTAAACATACCAAATATTCCTTTTGATAAGCAAGTCTCACTACTTTTAAGTTTCTGCCTGTTCTTCAACACTGAGACCCAGTAGATAAAGGGTGTGTCTCCTTCAGTATATTGGAGCTTTCTGAGCAAAGGGATTTCAGACACAAACAGGAAAACCGCTGAGGAGAAATGAAGCTGATGAGTTGAAGTGCCTTTGCCTCCCTTTAGATGGATGGTGCCTGATCTTGTTCAGTGCAACTGATTCATCAAGCATCCCTTCCTGCTGATCTCCACAGCTGTGCCTGAGATCAGAGGGAAATTAAGGGGGGGAGGGGGATGCGGCTCTTTTGCTTCATGATCCTGGCTATTTTTAACCTATGAGGCAAGAGGCTGGCTGGTATTGCTCTCACATGTTCATCAAAAGATTAAAAAGGAACTCAAATGCTGCCTACGATCAAATGCCTAATTATGTCATTAGGCGTTTTCCTCAACAAAGGCTTTCTTTGATTGAGTAAATCAACATAAGATATAGTTCTCTCACAGGGATGCCACAAAACAGAGCTTAGTGCTAAAATTTGTCTTTTTCATATCTGTATTTAATTTTAAACACAGTCATTGAGTTTGATCTGTGAGGGCTGGGGAAAGAACTCAGTCAGTGATGTGCTTGTCTCTCAAGCATGAGGACCTAAGCATAGAACCCCACTACCCCCAACATCAGCTGTAAATGGCCAGCCCTAGCGGTATGCACACATAATCCCTGCACTCTGGATCAGAGAATGGAGCATCCCAGAGACTCATTGACCAGAGCACCATCTGACCAATCTAACCAGTCAGTAAGCTCCAGGCTCAACAAGAAATGCAGTCTCAAAAACTAACTCGGAAGGCAACTGGGGAAGATGGCAGACATGGACTTCTGACTTATACACACATGTGTGCACACATAAAATATATGCACAAAAAATTAATTTGATTCTGTTTAAGATAGCCCGATATTTAACACCTTTCTCCAAGGAGGCCTTTGCAGGTCAAAACTTAAAGGGGAGGGTGACTCTTTGGTAAAGAAAGGTTTCAAAGGTAAATGAGGCTTCAGGTCTCCTGTGGAGATCACACAGAAGAAGGTCCTCTAGTCTTCAATCACACCCATATGTTCCCATTGGTTTCCCAGACACTTACATGGCGTACTGGCTCAGATTTAAGAGATCACTTTCCCTAGCCCTTCCTTCACCTTTAACCCAGCTAAAGAAATCCTCTTTGGCAAACAAACCAGGAAACAGCTCATCTTCATTCCCATAGTTGCAAAACAAGAGCAAATTTTCACGCCCTCCTTGCCTACCCTTGCCTTGATCCTTGAAAGATTGAGCAGCTCTAACTGAGCATCCAACACCCCTATTTTCTGCAGAAGCCATGCCTTGCCAGATGTCATGGTGCTCCACTTTGTCTCAAGACTTGTTTTGTCCTGTTCTAGCAGTGTTGCCAACTATATTTCCAATAATGTCTTATTGCTGAAATTCAACCAGTGTCTTATCAAATCCTTAGTTAAGTAATTCTCATTTAAATTTCTTTACTCTAAGAACACATATTCCCTGTTGTGGACTTCTTGTGCTGCTGTGGTGTTTTTTAATAACATCACACTCTAGCCCCTCAGGATCCCCTTCCACCACTTGAATAAGATTTTTGTTTTCTCTGGATTCCTTGGAGTTGTTTTTTGCTTGTTAGTTAGTTAGTTAGTTAGTTAGTTAGTTAGTTAGTTTGTTAGTTAGTTTGTTAGTTAGTTTGTTTGTTTGTGAAAATGAAGGCATAAAGAGCAGCCAGTGGTTTGCAATGCTACCATTAAATAATATTTTCTCTCAAATTGCAGACTAGAGAAAGTAATGGTAGAGACAAGAAAAATAATATGAATGTTGGCTCTGTCAGTCTCTGCAAATCTTCCAGATTGTCATCTTTTCCTGGAGGGACCAGTGAAAGAGTCCCTCATGCCTTACACACTGTGAGTGCTCAGCAAATGTGAGGCCCCCTCTGTCCCCAGTGGTTTCTGCAAAGATGATCTCAGGATTGCATCAAGCCAGCTTCATGGGAGGACCAAGAAAAGTAATAGATACCTTCTGCACAGATGCAGGAGAATATTCCCCAGTACTCTGATGCATGAAATCTCTATTCACCAGATCTAGGGATGATCTTGAAGAGTTTTGATAGTTAAATATGATATGATTTCTAATGATTTGGGTTGTTTTCCTTGCTCTGAGATGGGGATGGTCAGATAGACTCAAGTGTTTCAATGGTATCCCATGATACACTAAATATAAAGAGTGTGTCTCTAAAGAAGTAAGTTTACGTGTCTCATGTGTAGTAAAGGGATTGTCATTCACAGAGCTACTGGAATGCATGTATAGTGAGGATGGCATCATTGAAAGGAGAACTTACCACTTTAGTTCCCATGAAAAAGGGATATGCCACACAGAGCCAAGAGTGGGGAGAGGGCCTCACATCTTAGGCAGGAGGCAGGATCGAGAGTGATGAAAAACCCAGGCTATAGACCATATTGGGATTCTGTCAGGGGGGAAGCAGGGCCAAGTGATTAGCTTAGAATTAGCTGATCTGACTAATTAACAGTGGTCTTCGGGAACAAATGTGTATGTTACACAGGCTGTGAGCAGACATGAGTTACAGTGCCACGGGCCATGCATTAATAATGCAACGGGTAACGTGTCTTCAAATCAAAACACAGACAAAGTAAGATTACACACTTGTTGGCTGATGAAATAGCTGTGACCAGAGGCTCTCTACCAAGCCTTCCATTTTCCCCTAAGAGCCTGGTTCATCAGTTCCATGTTTGTGGCAACAATGTAGGACAGATCTACCGTGGGTAGTCATCAATTATAGACTCTGTAGAGAGTACAGGCAAACCAAGTACATGGCAGTGTGAAGTGCACAGAAACTTGTTGAGTAAATATTAATTTAATTAATGAATCTCAGTGCAGGGTTGCTACCTGCCCCAATAGTTTATTTTTCCGAATGAAAGACACACACACACACACACACAGAGTCTTTATATTTTAAGATGCCTTAAGCAGCACAATAGCTGGGCCACTTCCTAACCTCCATGCTGTTAATCCCGAGTTATTACTTCTAATTCTATATTCTATCTTGGCTGCTCTAGACTGGGCCATGCTCTCCTGGCTCCTTCACATGGCAGCTGTGTCTCTCTGTCCTGCATTATTCTCAGGCATGGCATCTCTCCTCTTCTCCACACTCTCTTGGCAGCTCGGCCAATCTTTTCCTTCTCCTCCTTCTGGTCCCAAACCCAGAAAATCCTAAAATCCCTGCTCTGTCCTCCACAGCTATTGGCTGTTGGCATCTTTGTTTACCAATGAGAACCAACTGGGGGCAGGTTCCGAAGCCATGAGCAGACCCTCTCTCACAGTTTTTGGGGAGAACATAATTAGCATTTGTAATACAAGTAGCTACAGAAACTCTGGAAGTAGTTGCAGCTTTTCTTACAAAGTTAAATATACAGCCTATACTATTCCCAAAGTGTTGTCCCACATTAGTGAAAACAGAGCTACACATACACTCCTGAAATGGTAAGCATGAGTCTTTTTGCCAAATGTGGCATATTTCAGCAACACTTCAGGAAGATTTTGTTGTGTGTGTGTTGGGGTGGTGGGTGGTGGAAAGGGTATTATTCTCTATTATCTTCCCTCTCCTGAAGAACATGAATATGAGGTCTCTCACTGTTCCCACACACATTCTGAGACTCAGTTCATTGTACTCCAGGCCCTTTCCAGTCCATCCTTCAAACTGGTTGGTTTCTACTGTTTTGCTCAAGCTCCCTGGTCCTTTCCCTGCTTATCTTACTTCGAATCCACCTTTCCAGGGGTGTTTTAGACTTTGAGTAGCTCTGGAATCTAAAATTTCAATTCTGCTCTTCTTTATACCTCATATTTATTGCTAGTCTATTTATGTTTGCTCTAAGAATGTGTATGATTGCATGTTAGAGTGTTGTTCTCTAACAAGCACGGCTACAAACTCTAGCATCGGGTCCTCTCAGTGCTGGCATGTGCCCATCCCATTGCCTCATTTGAATTAGGGTTGATTCTGCAGATGCTGATGATGCTTAGACTGTATCCTGAACATTTTGTGTATTGTGTTATCAGAATTATTTCTATTTAAGTAGCCTACTTAGGCAAATAGTGACCTCTTTGGGCATGTCTGACCTATTTTTGAAGGTCATAGTTCAATATCAGTTTGGTTTATAAAGACTGGTGGGTTTTTCTTACCTTCTTCACTTATGTGGTCTATAGAATAGAAGATAGGAGTCCACCCCACAGCTTCATCAGGACATCCTGTGTCATGTGCTTCTTACTACTTCAGGGTGAAGGAAAGAGACATAGTCTTAGGGTTACCTTTTTGTTGGTGGTTTCAATGTAGCTCAGTTGCTGATTTCTCGAGCACTTAAGCTAAAAGGAAAAGATGAAGCAAACACACATAAAAAGATAAAAGCAAGTAAGAGACGAGCCAACATAAAGTTGGGCACCTCAATCCCAGAGACTCCTGGGCTCCTACAGTGCTTAACCAGGCTGCCTTTCTTCAACCCTTTGGAGTCCTCACTAGGAAACTGATGTGCTTTTTCTAGTTATTGCTATTTTGATGCAGGGGACTGGGGTGGAGGTGTTGATAAACTTACCCAAAATTGGAATGTCACCAGTCCCTTTTAGAGGGCTATGATATAGGATTTTTTTTCAACTTTTGTCCTTATGAATGGTTCTGTGGTTCCTTTTTTTGTCTATGTCATTGGTTCCTTAATTCCATAAAAATAAATTCCTACAAATAAAATAACTTCTTCTAAGCCTGCTCCCTGCTGCTGGGGTCCATTTCTCTACTTCCCAGTAATTCTGGCTTGTTGCCTTTCACAAATGAACAAATAAGTAAATTCCTAGAAATTGAACTATTAAGAGTTCTTACCATATTAACTCTTAGTACACAATATTACTATCTAACCCTGCATGCATACTGTCAATTCTTGTTCAATGTTATCTTTCTTTTTACTATGGGATAAACTGATACATTATAGATTAACCTGATCTATTTCCCCAAACCTTGAGTCTTTGGGATTTTTACTGCATCTTGTGTGTAGTGGACTATGAACGCTAATGTTCTACTGCAGTGTTTATCTTTCACTCACTACCTTTTTTACTTAATTAAAATATAATTGCATCATACACACCTTCATCCTTTTTACCCCTTCCGGGGCCCCAACCTCTATTCACTTTTAATTTCATGGCCTCCCCCTTTTTAACCACTGTTGTTACCTGTATATATATATATATATATATATATATATATATATATATATATATGATTTTCTGTATCCAATCAGTATTGCCTGCATGTGTATGTTTCTAGACATGACCCCTTAGTATTTGTTGTAGATGGGCCTGGTGCTGTTTGTATTTTAATGCTAATTCTGCTCTCCTGGAACCAATCTCCTAAAGAATAAAGGAGCCAATCACTGGGTGAGGAGGAGGTAGGACTTCCAGGTTAGAAGGAGGAAGAGAAGGCGCAGGAGAGAGATTAGAGGCCATTCCGTCAGAATAGTGATAGGGCAAGATGTAGCTACTAGTGTCTCCTGGTTTATGGCGAATCCACTAAGGTTTAGATTTAATTTAGATTTAAATCCACTAGGATTTAGATTTAATATGGCTTACAAGATTAGCATTCTAGTTGTTATGCCCAGAGATTGAGTTACCATTGTTTCTGAACAAGTTGGTGAAGTGTTTTTCTTCTCGAGGCAACACAACTGAGTTCAAGAGAGAAAGGTACAGCAAAGTGTGGGTTTGCCTGATGTGCACCACAAAGGCCGTGGGGGGTTTGAAGCACAGGCCGGTGTGGTAGTGACCTGCCAGAGGAAACTTAGTGAGTTGGGTGAAGAGATTTTGGAGCTCTGGTGCCATGTGGCCCACCAGTGCTGGGCATAGCCAGGGAACTGCAGATCGTTTTTAATACTTCCAACAACAAGTATTGGATAACAAATTAGGGGCTCATCCCTGGGGAAGACTAATTATCACTTATTCAGCAGTTGGTAATTGTTCGTATCTCCTACCTAGAAATATAACGTTTCCTCCCTGTTGGTAATCAGGCACATCCATGAACAACTAAAAGTTACTCCATGACAATCAGGCATCTTTACAGCCAGCTTTCGAGGGACCCAGAGATGAATATGTCACCTCTAGCTGCCCAAGAGGCAATAATATTGTTCTTGATGCATGTCCCTTTGTGTACGTGCCACAGGCCCAATAACTCTGTCCCCACCTTTTTCTTTCTTCCCTCTTCCAGAGGCTGCCTCTATACTCTCACCCACTAAACCTCCCATGTGAGACCTGTTGCATATGTTTTTGTAGACCTACTTCTATTATTCCCTCCATGCTGGCATGTCAACTGTGATTGAAAGTGTCCAGATCCTATTTAGGCAGCTATATTGCTGAGATTTCCTAGTTGTAGCTTTCCTGTTATGGAATGTACAATTTTACAACAGACTTCCTGGTCCTCTGGCTCTTACGGTATTTCCATCCCTCCCTTCTGAGACGTCCCTGAGCTGTAGGTGCAGGCATTGTATTGTTGATGTGTCGCTTGTGACTGGGCACCTCACTTGTCAGTTGTTCTCTGTGTTTTACCTAGTTGTAGCTCTCCATAATGGTGTGCTTCCACTGCAAAAAGCAGCAGCCATGATGACGGTGAGAGCTACATTTATTGTGGATATAAAGATATAAGGATATAGGTATTTAGAATGCAGTGGGGAATTATACTAGTTTAGGAAAGTGGCAGTAGTAGGTTCTCCGTTCAGGTCTCTGACCTCTCCAGCCACAGATAGCTGGTTACATATATAGTACAAGGCAAGATTTCCCTTCTGTACAGCAGGTCTTATATGCAACTAGACAACCACCAAGAGAAAGGTGCCACTGTTTCACTATTACAGATACATCTTCATATTCTTTGCTTCAGATTCTGGGAGGGCAACCAGAGTCAAATCAATAGCCCATATTATTTTGGGAATCTCTTGTGAGAGCATCATTTGCCTAGGAAATGTAATATAGTACTTTAAACTATGTAGTTATATCTATATAGAGAGAGAGATCTACATAGATAGATAACTTTGGGAAAATATAAAAGGATTACTCTCTTTTCCAGGCATCCTAGTTGTAATTCACCCCTCTTCCTTTACCTTCTTCTGTATTTCTCTTCGTTGGCGCTCTCCAGTTAAAGCACCACCACCACCACCCCTTCATTTTTCCTAGCCTGGTCTACAGAACAATTTCCAGGATGGCTAGAGCTACACAGAGAAACCTTGCTCAAAAAAAAAACAAATAGAATTCTCCTTGCAGCACTGGATCACTTGGTACATTTATTTTAGTTTTTAAAACGTTATTCACACCATAATACATATATATATTCACACCATAATATATATATTATGTATACATATATTATATGTATACATAATATATATGTGTGTATATATATATATAATATATATATGTATATATACATACATGTATATGTATGTATATATATGTATGTGTGTATATATATATATATATATATACATACATATATATAAATATAATTCTCCATGCTGATTTACAAAATGACTGAACCACTGGATCATATTCACCAACAGTGAATATCACCTTATAATATCACTAGCATTTGCTGTTGGTTGTTTTCTTGGTTTTAGCCATTCTGACTGGAGAAAGAAGAAACCTCAAAGTTCTTATAATTTGCATTTCCCCAGTGGCTAAGGATTATGACCAGTTTTTCAAGTATTTCTAAGGCTTTTTTTTTTTTTTTGAGAACTCTCTGTTCAGATTATAGCTCACTTTAATGTTGGTCTTTTGTTTTCTTGACTATTTTTTTGAGTCCTTTATACATTTTAGGTATCAATCATAAGTGTATAGCTGGCAAAAATTCCCACTCTGCAGGATTTGCTCTCCCTTGGTTGATAATTTCCTTTGCTATACAGGAGATTTTGGTTTTTTGAGGTCCCATTTGCCAATGATTATTGGCCTTAATTATTGAGCAAATGGAGCCCAAGTCCAAAAGTCCTTTGCTACAGCAATGTCTTTGCTACAGTGATGTCTTGTAGGGCGTTGCCTTCTAGCAGGTTCAGCATTTCAGGTTTCACAGAGAGGCCTTTGGTCCATTTGGAAACCAGCCTGGAGTATCTACCATGCAGGATGATAGATATGAGTCATCTTCTATTCTTCTACATGGGGACAGACATCCAGTCATCCTGCCACAATTTTTTTGGAGCTGTTCTTTTTTCCAATGTGTACTTTTGGCATCTTATCAATTATCAGATGTCTATAGTTAGTGCTCTCATGCTCATGTCTGTCTTTTCCATTGGCCTACACACCTATCTTTGTGCTGCTATAATGTAGTTTAACTACTATGGCTTTATTGTATCTTGAGGTTTGGCTAGGGATCCCTCCAGCATTATTTCTTCTGCTCAGTATTGCTTTGTCTATCCTTGGTCTTTTGTGGTTCCATATGAGTTTTAGAATTTTTTTCCTATAAAGAATGTTGTAGGAATGTTGATTGGGGTTGAATTCAATCTATAAATTGCTTTGGTAGAATGGCCATTTACACAAAATTAATTCTACCTATCCATGAGCATGAGAGGTTTTTTCCACTTTCTTGTGTCTTCTTCAATCTCTTTCTTCAGAGATTTACCATTTTTTGTTGTAAAGATCTATTACCCCCTTGGGATTAAGGTTTAATTTTGGCATATCAAAAAGCTACTAATTTTTGTAAGTTGATTTTGTATCCTGCCATGTTACTGAACTCATCAATAACTTCTCAGAAATTTTATATACAATATTATCTGCAAATAGAAAATATTTTACTTCTATTTTCCTATTTGTATCCCTTCAACACCCTTTCTCTTATTGATCCAGTTAGTACTTTAAGCATAATATTGATATGTGGTAATAAAGTTTACCCATGTTTTGTCCCCTACTTTAATGGGATTGCTTAGGGTTTGTCTCCATTTAGGGTGATGTTTGCAATAGGTTTGTTATATCTAGAATTTACTATCTTGAGCTATGGTCTTTCTAGTTTGATTCTCTAAGAATTTTATCATAATAGCATGTTAGATTTTCTCAAAGGGTTTTTCCTCCATCTGTTGAGTTGATTATATAACTCTTGTTATATAATCATATATTGCATAGTTTATTACATTCATTAATTTAGATATGGTAAGCCATTCCTGGATTTCTTGAAGAAATCCAACTTGATTATAGCAAGTGACCATTTTTATATATTTAGTTTGTAAGTACTTTATTAAAAATTTTTGTATCTATGTTAATCAAGAACAATGGGCTGTAGTCGTATTTTTTGTTGAATTTCTTTACCTGGGTTATTAGAGTAACACTGGCTTCATAGAACAAATTTGGAAGAATTCTTTATATTTCTATTTTTAAATAATTTTAGAACTGTTGGTTGTATACAAAGTTGATTCACCAGGTTTTATTTATATAGTTGTCAACATAAATCTGTGCGTGTGTATATATATATATGTGTGTGTGTGTATGTGTGTGTGTGTGTGTGTGTGTATGTGTGTGTAGAAAAGCAACAAAGAAACACAGGGTATCAGTTTTAGAATAGGTTATATATGAGAGAGGTTAGAGGGAAGAAATGAAAGTGACAATATTTATTACATTTTAATTAAAATGTTAAAAATGAAAGTTTTTTTTTAATTAGGAAATTAGATGTAGATCTTCTTTGAAAATCTTGTAGAATTTTGCAATGAATCTATCTGGGTCTGTCATTAAAAGATTTTTATTACTGTTTCAATTTCCTTATTTATTATGGGTCCATTCAGGTTGTTCTCTTCTTGATTTAACTTTGGTGAATTGGATGAATCTAAAAATTCATCCATTTCTTTTAGATTTTTCAACTTAATGGAGGTATTTAAAGTATCCTCTGAATTTCTCTGTTATCTTTTGTGATGTTTCCCTGTTCGTTTCTGATTCCATTAATTTGAGTTGTCTCTTCTTCTATTTTGGTTAGCTGAGACAACAATCTGTTAATCTTGCTTATCTTCTCAAAGGGCTAAGTCTTGGATTAGTTAATTCTTTGTATTGTTTCCTTTGTTTCTGTTTAATTAATTTCTACTCTAATATGTATTACTTCTCACTATCTACTGAGTTTGGGATTGGTTTGGGCTTGGTTTGTTCTTGTTTTTTCAAACCGTTGAATTGTATCTTTAAGTCACTTATTTGTACTCTTTCTGATTTTTTTAATGTTGGAACTTAAAGCTATTAATGTCTCTTACAGAATTGCTCTTAATGTGTCCCAGAGGTTTTGTTATGTTGTGGTTTTGTTTTCATTTTTGTTTTGTCATATAATTTTTTATTTCTTCCTTGAGTTTATCTTCAGTCTATCCATCATGCAGTTACGAGTTGTTTAATCTCCATGAGTTTTTATACTTACTAGAGACTGCTGAGTTTGTTTTGCTGCCTTATAGTCAGATACAATACATGGAGTTACTTCAATTTTTCTGAATTTATTAAGGTTTGTATTGCATCTAGGATGTGGTATGTTTTAGATATATTTTATGAATTAAGTGTGTAGTCTTTAGTGTTTGAGTGGATATCCTAGAGATATGTGTTAAGTCCATTAGGCATGTGATGTCATTTAATTCTGACGTTTTTCATTATATTTTGTCCAAATGATATGTCCTTTGGAGACAGTAGGGTATTAAAATCACCTTCTGTTATTTTGTTGGTGTTAACCTCTATCTTTCATTCCAGTAGAAACTCCGGTTTCTAAGAAACTAGGTACACTAAAGTTCACTACACATATATTTAAGATAGCAATGTCTTGTTAGTTGTTTCCTTACTTAGAACGAATGTCTTTTATACTTCTTCAGATTTTTTGCTATGATATTCCTCTCTTCTGTTCAAAGTATTCCTTCCAGTATTCTCTGTAGGGCTGATTCAGTGAACATAAATTCTATTAGCCTGGTTATATAATGGAAAGATTATCTTTCTCTTTCAGCTATGGCAGATAGTTTTATTGGGTACAGTAGTAGTCTAGACTGGCATCTGTGCTCTTTTAGAATATGGTGGATAGTGTCCTGTGTTCCAAGGTTTTTATTAAAAATCAGCTCTTATTTTGACGAGTTTTGCTTTGTATGTGACTTGTGTTTTCACCCTCTCTTTGTTCTGAGTATTTAGTGTTTTAACTATAATATGAAAAGGAAGGTTTCTCTCCTTGTCCTACTTGGCATTCTGTGTGCTTCATATCTGCATGGTATGTCTTTCCTTAGTCTGAGAAGTTTTCTTTTATGATCTTGATGATGATAAGATCATTGACATGGGATTCTTCTCTTTCATCTGTGACTATAATTTGGATAATTAGTTTTTGTATGAGGTCTCATGATTGTTACATGTTTCTTTCTTGGTCTCTATGTGTATGTATGTTTTCATATTCTTTGCTTGTGTGGTCTAATTCATCTAATTTATCTTCAACTCCTAATAATATGTCTTCTACTTGATCCATTCTCTTTGTAAGGCTTTCCCCTGCACTTTCTAACAGGGCATTGAGATTTCCAGCTCATCTTTATCTCAGCTTCAGTGCCCTTAGACATTTTTATCTCTCATTTGAATTTAGCTTTAAAATGCTGGACTATCTTCATCATTCTTTCAGCCATGTATTTGTGTCTGCTTGGGTATCATTTAAGGGTTTATTGCTATTCTTTTTAAATTCAGTGGATTACTTGTGTCTTCTTTAAACTTTTTGAATTCTTTGAAAATATTTATATTGTTCTTTTATTTCTCTGTTGGTGGATCATCAAGGTAATTATCATTGGAGACTGTTTCTACATGACTAGAGGATCTGAGAGGAGATACACTATCTTGGCCTTTCATTATTGCTTTTGTTTTTATGAGACCTAGGCATGTGGACTACATAGGTTGTACATCTGGTGTCAGATTTTAAGCCACGCGCAAGCTATTTGGCAAGACATAGGAATCATACATTAGGACAGGTCCCAGGGACTCACCAGAGTAAATTCTTGTATAGATGTGTGAATGGGCTATATTCACATAGGAGTTGTATGTGGTTCAAGATGGCTAGGGTAACAGGGAGAGAGGCTCATCAAAATGGACCCTTGCAGATGATTTGTAACCAGGGCTAAGTCTGGAGATGAGGGGGAAGATTCAAGTTGGGTCAGGTTCAAAGAGCTACCTGAACACAATCTGTGACACCAGGGAGAGACTGAAATTTGGATGAAGGAAGAAATCACTGATCAGACTTGGCAAACATATAGGGTGTAATGTGGGACCAAGACTGATGGGGGATGGAAGGGTGGATCATGTAACTAATATTGGGCCTGTAAAACGACATGTGATTTAAGCTAAGTTTGGGAATTAGAAGGAGTTACAGGTAGACTCTATCTCAGGGAATTTACGGGGTATTCACTGGGCTGGACCTGGCCATAGGATATGGGATCTAGCTAGGCAAGGCCTAAAGGTTGAATATGAAACTAATGCCTTGAGCAAAGTAGGAGGGAAGGAAGAGTAAAAAGTATCCTATGTGAGTGTGGCATCTTTGGTGGCAACAATGAGTCCCTGGTAGGAAGTGGGTCTGCAGTTAGTGGTGAATCCCAAAGGAATGGAGATGAGCAAGGAATGGGGCTGAGGATATCAGTAGCTACAGGGTCATCTAGGGAGGCTAGAGTGGAGGGGAAGGCAGAGAGCACCGCTAGCTTACCTGGCTCGATGTCATTTGTGATAGCTGTGAGGTATTTGTCAAGAAGCAGGGCCACCAAGTTCCAAACACATGAGGCTGGATGAGAGGAGGGCTCACTTAATGCTTTTGAAAAGCTTCGTGGATATGGATTCTAATAGCTTGCTAAAAGGAATAAACCCAATTCCCAGTTTAACCTTTCTTTGGGGGGTCTATGTGGTTTGCTACATGTGAGGTGTGGAATGTGTGTATGTTTTCCTGGAAAAAAAAAATCTTAGGTATCCATTTAAAGTGATAACTACTCACTTTTAGTTTGTGTGTATGTGTGCCCATAGCTGTGTGTGGTCCACTTGTGCCTGCATTATGTGTAAAGTGGCCAGAAATCAATATTAGATGTCTTCTACAGCTTTCCATCTTATTTTTTGAGACAGGGTCACTCACTGAACCTAGATCTCACAATCAAGGTAAATTGGCTGGCTGGTGAGACTCAGGATCCACCTGTCTCTAAATACCTCCCCCAAAACACACACACCTTTAAGATTATAGATACCTACCATGGTGCCTGGCTTTATATATGTGCTGAGGTCTGAATTCAGGCCCTCGTGCTTACCAGGAAAGTGCTTTACCACAGAGCCATCTCCCCAGCCCTGTCCAAGTTTTTGACACAGGCGTGTCTATTTGGCCCAGGCTCACTGAGTAGGCTACACTGACTGACCAAAAAACCCTAGAGATATCTACCTGTCTCTACCCCCTCAGTGATGGGTTTACAAGTACATGCTATTGCATCCTGCTTTTTTATGTGTATCTTGGGGATCAAAGTCAAGGACTTTATGCCTATATGACAGGCACTTTACTGGATGAGCCATATTCCTATCCCACTCCATATGAGGTTTGTGGAGAGAGAGAAAGAGAGAGAGAGAGAGCAAGAGAGAGAAAAAGAGAGAGGGGGAATAAGGGGAAGGAGGGAGGGAGGGAGGAAGGGAAGGAGGGAGGGAGGGAGGGAGGGAGGGAGGGAGGGAGGGAGGGAGGGAGAGTTTTAAGTGGTCATGTCATTTTATACATATTTTCTTACTGGAAATCTTTGCCTTCTGAGTCTCACCAGCCCTCTCTACCCTACCCTCATTGCCTTTCTACCTCTGCTGTATCAGAAATGAAAAGAGAAGCTGTCATGGGTCTCTTTGAACCACAGGAAGATGAATGGAGCTTCAAACAGCAGAGGTCTCAGATGAATCTTGTGTCTAATCAGAATTGAAATGAATGCCCTCCCCAAACCCATGTAAATCTTTGTCTTCTTCAGTCTGTCTGACCTGGCCCAGGTGCTGCATCAAAGGCACCTGCACACCTGCATCAGCTCTCTGTAAGGGGAGTCACTTCCCTTGGGAAATCCAGGCACAGTGATTTAAAGTCCTCAGTCCAGGTCCCAACTGTCTGTGCTTCTACGCAGAATCAAGAGAGACAGTGATTGAAAAAGCGTGCCCCAGTATCTGATACCAACTTTTCTGACTTTGACAGTTTTGATAGTTGTAAGTTTTCCACAGGCTAAGACTTGGTGGCTCTGCCCCAGTTTCTTTACTGTGACATAAAGAATCAGTTTCAGTCTTCTGTCAGACAAGACACTCATAAATATTTAAATATTCCAAAGCATGGCCTTGATTCTTGTTTCATCTGTGGGCCCCACTGAGCCAACCTATGCATTTCCTTCCCTTTCTTGTGTGAGAAACTAGAAGTGGCCTGTGTGTATGTGTGTGGGCAAATGCATGTGCCCACACACATACGCATGCTTTTTACATGGGTTCTGAGGATTCAAACTCAGTTCCTCATGTTTAGAAGAAAAGTTAATCTAGATAACCAACTGACCTAGCTCTATAGGTAATCCTCTTAAATGCTTTCTCTTCAGTTGTTATACTGCTGAAATATGAAGAACAAGACTTTATTTTCTATAATGTTTATAAGTGGGCTATAGAACATGGTGTGTGTGTGTGTGTGTGTGTGTGTGTGTGTGTGTGTGTGTGCGTGTGTGTGCGCGTGCACATGTGTGTAGATGATGGGTGGGTGGGTAAAAGAGAGGGTTTGTATTGTGTGTCTGAGAGGGAGAGAGAATGAGAGAGAGAGAGAGAGAGAGAGAGAGAGAGAGAGAGAGAGAGAGAGAGAGAACTAAACATGAAATTCAAAGAAGGCAGGAAAGATTTCACAAACTAAATCTACATCAGTGAGAGTAGGATTTCAGGTTTGGAATCAGATGATTGAAGTCCATTTGCTCACTTCCATTTCCTGGTGGTTAATTACAGTTATTAAATTAATAATTCAGTGTCTTGAACTATTTAGATAACTCCTCATTAAAAGAATCAAAGGTGACGATTAAAGATGGGTCAGAGACCTGATCTACAGAGAGCAAAAGCCTCAACACACAACGCAAGGGCTGCCTAGTTATATATTCCTGGCACGAGAGTGGGCTGTGAATATTGATGGCTCCAAACTGGAGAGGAAGAGACTGAAGAAGAGCTCACAGAGCCTGTTTTGTTCACAGCCCTGAATCAATACTGTGAGGACTGCCCAACACACTTCAGTAAGTGCTCATCCATTATTTACAGGGCTCTTTTGTTCAAAGTTTCTGTTTACAAGATTACTTTGTAACCTGAAATGATTGTTTCCTTTCATGGGGAAGCTGGACCCAAGTAGAAGTTTTAAAGGGTGAACTTGAAAGAACAGAGATGGTACTTGTTTTATACCTCATATTCTCAGTCCAGACTCAAATCAGGATAATTTGTGTTCCTCCAGCCTTTCTGCCAGATTGGCAGGCAAGGTCACAGGGATGTTTTACTGCCTGGGCTATCCCTCTAGCTCAGTGGTTCTCAACTTCCCAATGCTGTGACCATTTAATACAGTTCCTCTTACTGTGGTGACTACCAACCATAAAGTTATTTTCACTGCTACTTCATAACTGTAATTTTGCTACTGTTGTGAATTGTGAGATAAATATCTGTGTTCTCTGATGGTCTTAAGCAACCCCTGGGAAAGGGTCGTTTCCTTTTCCCCAAGGAACCCCCAAAGGAGTTAGGACCCACAGGTTGAGAACCACTGTTCTAGCTTGCCCTTCCTTCACTGTCTCAAAGTTTGAATTGTCTTTGGCAGAAGGACAAAATGTGGGGTGTCTCATCATGTTTTTGCCCAGACTTCTGTGTGCTGTGAACCTTTAGTTTGCAAGCCTCAGTTTTAAGAAAGGACTGTATGGTTTTCTGTCTGTAGGAAGTTAATCATGTAAGGATCTGTCTGTTTTGTTTTTGTTTTTGTTTTTGTTTTTGTTTTTTTAAACTACCATGGTTGGTTATGGTCCCCAGAGGTTTCTGTGGTTTGAACATGGCTTATACCCTCTTTCTAAATGTAGGTTGACCGAGTTTCAGCCTTTTAGCTAAAACCACATGAAAATACACATGGAAATGTGTTTGCCATTTTGTTGTGGAGCATTGAGGGTTGACTAGGTTCTTAACAGGGACAGTGGATTGCTGACCTGGTACAAGCAGGGCTTTAGACTTGGTATCTAATACCACCACACACAACAGGAATCCAGGCCTTTTCCTCCAGAGACAGTCTTTGTTCCCAAAGGCCTAGATCAGTTACTTCGAGGGTGTGTTATTTAAAAGTAGGAGCTGCCATGTCTATGTGGCCTGACTGAAGCATCTGCTGCTCCTTACACCTTAGACTGTGTTGAGGCTTTTGCAGATGCCATTGCTATGGCTTTGGACTCCATAGCCACAACAAAGAAGGCCCTTTCTTTTGTAAACTTCTTCATCTCAACCATTCTTTAAGATAGAAGGGCGATAGGTGGATGATGAGTAGCCTCATTGTTCCCCTTTCAAGAAACTTGGGATTTAGAGAATATAAATCCTTAGGAATATGAGTGGTTCTGCCAGCAGCTGACTGACACAGGTGCAGATACTTATAGCCAACCATTGAACTGAGCTTGGGGACCCCCATAGAAGAGTTAGGGGAAGGAGTGAAGGAGCTGAAGGGGATGGCTTCCCCATAGGAAGAACAACAGTATCAACTAACTGGACCCTTCAAAGATCCCAGAGACTAAGCCACCAACCAAAGAGCAAACATGGACTGGTCCATGGCCACTGCTACATATGTAGCAGAGGACTGCCTTGTCTGGCCTCAGTGGGACTTGGTCCTGTGGAGGCTTGATGCCCCAGACAAGTGGGATACTAGAGAGGTGAGGTGGGAGCGGATGGTTGGGTAAGGAGGCACCCTGTCAGAGGTGAAGTGGAGGGGGTATGGGGTGGGGGCTTATGGAGAAGGGACCAGGAAGGGGAACACATTTGAAATGTAAATAAATAAAATAATTAATAAAAAACTTAGGAATAAACAGCAGAAGCATCATTCAAAGCATCTTGTTTGCCTGCAGCACTTGAGCCTTTTGCTATATCCTGCACTGCTCTGGGGAACTCGATTTGAAGGGTCATGCCTTTGTGTTACATATAGCAAGGATTGGAAAGCTGCTTCTTCAATGAGCCGGAGAGTGGATGGCTTAGACCTTGCATATCATAAAATACTTGCCACAGACAGTTTATTCTGCTTTTGCAGGGCAGCACTATCCAGGGATGATATATATATATATATATATATATATATATATATATATATATATATATATATAAATGGATGTGTATGGGTTTGATAATTTTGTATTTACACAAATTAAGCCAGCCAGATGTGACCTGTGAGTCTCAGATTGCCAGCCTCTAGTGTATAACAGTCCACATACTTGACACGCAGCTCTGAATAGTGCGTCTCTGATTTCAGAGAGGTGCTGTATGGTGGAAGTAGTCATGAGCATGGCATTGGCTTCATCCTTATTTCTGAGGCTCCTGATAGTCCACAATTATATGCAGAGTGAGCTCCCAGCTCTGTAAAGGCCATTTGGGAAATAGGCATTGGTACTAAGCTTGGTCCTATTGCTATTTTCAGGAGCTGGGCTTCAGTCTTGCATAGCAGCAGTTTCTCATGGTAGGAAATGTAAGAGGATATGCAAAAATGCAGAGGGAAGCTAGTTATGCAATGATGAATATAGACAGGGGAGGAGCATACCTATTAACAATTATGCGACCACCATATGCTAGCTTCTGCCCAAAGCTCCTGGTAACTGGCCAGATTACATTAGTCTATGTAATCTTCCAGGTAGCCTCTAGCCAAGCATAACCACATGGTAATTTAGTGTGTGTAATACTCTCCCAAACTAACAATTGCCTTTAACCAACAAAGAATACTTACTTCAACTCAATATTCAGCTATGAATAATTGTCTCACTTTTTAAATGTTAGCAGTTTATCACTTTCAGGATATTGACACTTATTAGATGGTAACAAAGTACACAGGCACCGATTGCAAACACTTCTAACCCAGGTACAAACATGACCACAGACAGCCAGATGCTACAGCTAATCCATGCCCATTACAGTTGCCATGAGGAACATTCTGTGATATTTTAAAAGTTCTCAAAGAAAACTAAATCTGCAATTTTCTGTATTTTATCACAGGCCCCTCAACATCTTGCCTTTGATATAAGAACTAGCAGTGTGAATTTGACCAAGTCCAATATCTAAATCTGAAAATCCTCCTCAATAAAATGGAAATATTCATAAAGATCTCCCAGGAATCATTTTTATAGGGATGAAGAAACTATCACAGTAAGTGAAGGCAATCACAGGCTGGGTTAGATTTGTTGAACTTAGAGCTATTTCTTTCCCAAGTACAGGTGATGATGTTCCATTCACATGGAATGTCACATCTGGACATGAGGGAAAGCTGTATAATCACACTGGTCACTGGTTTTTGTTAAACTGAGGCTTCATGTATATCACTGGATGGGCAGCTGTGTGTATTAAGATTCTAAAAACAAAAACAGAAAACCCTTAAGAGCTGCCTGAACGGTAATTGATTGAAAGCTGCATCACTCCCTTGGAAACTTGATTCTAAATTCTGTGGAAACCCAGAAATGTCTCCTACCACCTTTCCTATAGAAAGGGGACTGACAACATCAGGATGAGCCTCAAAGCCCCAGTTCAGGGCTCACTTTGGAGCTACATAAAAAGCACACTGAAGCAATAATGGATAGAATAGCTCTTTCCAGACCTTCCATTTTCCCTAATGGAGCGTTTATTCCCTGGAAATAGTTTAGTCCCTAAAAAACGTTCCCCAAGGTAAAGTAGTGTCTTTATCGCTTATTCTGCTTTCTGGTACAAGATCAAATGTGAGGGTTACAAACTACCACGGTGTTTCATGTACTGCAAAGTCTCCTTACCTTTCTAAAGCTCTTTAACAATGGAAAGGCTTATGCTTGTGACAGCAGAGGACACACAGGACATCAAGAATCTATCCAAGCCTTACTGATATCCACTGGGTTCTCAACACCCCTTTTCTAAGATGCAAATACTGGAGACAAAATAAAGTAATGACCTACATTAGTCCTGTCCCCGAGTTAAATTTAAAGTAACCCAATTCCATATTTATGTTTAAAGGAACATTTGCAAGCTTGTGTCATGAACACAAAATCTTAAGATACCAAATAAATAATCACAAGATCTTATATGCCATCCACAGAGTGATATTTTACTTAGTCATATAAGAGTAACTATTTTGGTAGGCACCCAGTTAGTCAAATTCAAGCCAAGGTTTAACCAATAAACAGGTAGCACCCATTTCCACTTCTTCTGCAAGAATAAAATCAAATAATTGATAGCACTGTAGACAGCATAATGGAACTGATATTTCCTTGTAATTGCAACAGGACAGACAGTTGGCGCACCAACATTTCTTAATACATACATTCAATCCCACATTACAGATGCATGAGCAAGAATAACATCTCATTTCAAACCTGGGCCAGTGTCTTTGTTTCTTATGTTTCTGCATGTCAGTATCTATGAAATCACTGAAATAGGTGGAAAGATGACTGAGGTTTTACTTAACATTTAAAGAAGTAAGAAAGTTGACAAATGGGTACAGAAGGGACCCTGTTAGGCTCACATCAACGATAAGGTGAATAGTTGGCATTTAAAGACTTCTTCTAGGAGATAAAAAAAATATTTCCATAGAATTGGCATAAAATGAATCTAAAAAATCACCCTTCCTCTAAACAGAGACTGTCCTATGTCTTCAATGATTTTCCTATCTTGTGATCTCCAAGCCATAAAATCCCAACAGGTTTATGGTCCTTTGTGAATATGTCATGATAAAGCTTTGGTGATGATAAAACTCCGGTGTTACCATGCTTTCCTTAGAACTCAGCCGCCAGTGTACCAGGGTTAAAAAGCTTCTGCTGAATCTCTGCTAATGTAGGAATGGAAGGAACTAAGAAGAGAAACATGTTAAATTATCAAAAGTAAAAAATACAAATGCGCACATAGTAACCCAATGAGTCCTTCCATTCTCCAAGGTTCATAAAGTTAATTTCCTGCATAATTCGAGTTCCTTAATCTAGAACATGTGTATATGAGCCAAATCTCCTGTCATTTAGACACCCTTCCCGCCTTCTGTGTAATGGCTAAAGGACACATTTAAAAGAGGAGCAGCCTGGGTCACTTTGTACTTCCTGTCCATGTTCCTTGGGAAAAGGAGAAAGAGAAAAGCCAGATTCTTTCAAAGTTACTCCACGTTGGCACCTCTGATGTCCCCTCCAGCATTTCTTGTGCTGGGCTCTTTTTTAGCTCCAGGTAACACATCAGTTGAGTGGCCACCTATAGCTGTAGTCAGTGTGATGAGATCACAAAGCAGAGAAACAGGGACAGTCACATAAATGCCACTTTCCATGTTGCACATATTGCAGCTATGAACTTCTGATGAGTCCCAAGGGGAGTTCTCACTAGTCTGGTAATCCACACGGCACAGCTCTGCGTCCTGATGCCCCTCGGAGTCAAAACACTTCTGTGTCTGCTACCGGGTCACCTAAAACAAATGAAACTAAGTGAGTATTTGACTTTACACCACCAAGAGAACCAGAAAGGCCTGGCCTGTCCAGATTATTTGTATCTGGTTTATCAGTTGGAACCTGTGTCTATACCCAACTTCACAAAGTCAACTCTTCACAGCTAACTCAGTTTTCCATTCCTCACTTTCAGTAGGCAAAGAAAACACATACAAAGGCTTCTATGGTGGGGAATTCTGTATCCCTGCTTTTGATTTTCTGAAGTTATAAAAATGCCAGATTAGGTACACCCACTGCCCATGAATTCATGCATGTTAAATAAACATGCTTTGTTAATGGCACTGAATAGTTTTTCAAATGAATGCTGATTAAAATCACTGCATGTCAAGATCAGAATTTAACCTTCATTACATTTTTAAATGCAGGTAACCTGTTTTTAAAAGCAGAAATTGTTCAACAGAAATGATCAGTAAAATGGAAGCATATAATCATTAGGAAAGTTATTGTGTTTCTCATTTTTAAACACATGAGTTCATTATTTAAGACCTGAGAAAAGTTTGCAAGTGACATAGTCAATACATCAGCTCAGGGGGAGAGTAGCATAATGCTTTAACATATTTATACGGTGCAAATATTTTCAGACTAAGTTGTATAATTTGATAACACAGTCATCACACCTGCACCTAACAGACCTTTTCTTCTAAAGCAAGAACTGAAAGGCTTTCTTTGCAAAGAATTAAGTATAGGACAGACCCTGAGCTTTGTGTGCAGGGCAGTGGCTATATTCAAATGTCACTCATAGTTACAGACATAGACTATGGGTAGACTTACAGGCATTGATCAGTTCAAACTGTCCAACAAAGTACTGGTGGATATTGAATAGGGACTTTACATAATTCTAAAGTGTTATGAAATAATATTTCTGACATTTTTCCCAACTAATTAAGAACACAGGGCATGTTCATTTTTTCTTTTCTTTAAGACAGGGTTTCACTGTGTAGTCCAGGCTAGCTTCAGACTCCTTCTGTAGACCAGGTTGGCCTTAGAATCAAAGAGATCCTCCTGTCTTTGCCTGTTGAATACTGAGATTAAAGCCACATGCCACCACACTTAACCTATTGCATCCCACTTGATTCATAGGTAATCTAAAAGTAAGCAGAGAACTGGGTTTGAGTCACACTTTATTAGCTCATGGGGAGTAACCTAGGAAGGAAGCATGGGAATCACATGAGCACACGTGAAGGGTGATGCATGCAATGGGGAAATGGAACGTGGGGCACATGAGAAAAGAACCATGGGACAGGAGTGTGGAGGGCTGCTACAGTGCATAGGACTGTCAGCAAAAGAGAGATGGAGATGGCACTTGAGGACAGTGGGGGTCTTTCTGAAGGAAGAACTTCACACAAAGAGGAAAATGCATGAAGACATTGGGCCATTGCAAGCACCTGGCCCTTCTTTGACAAGATCAGAAGAGCATGGCCAGACCATTAACTTACAGGGCACACTTTGATCCAAGCAATGAAAGGGTAAGCACTAGAACTTAGACAAAGGATGAAGATATGGTATGAAGAATCAAGGCAATCCCAAGGTCCTTCACACAAGCAAACGAATAACACGTTCAGTCATGATTGGAGGTCAAGTTAAAGGTACCTGTTTTCTTTAGTTGTGAAAAAAAATAGGTGAACTACATTCTTCACACAGCACTTGGAAAATGATAGGATTACAGCTGTATACCACCACATCCAGAAAGCAAAGGGATGGATTTGAGTCATAGTCTGCTATCATATTTGGCATTTCTGGATGTCTTCTGCCTTCTCCATGCAAGCTAAAAGCATGTGCAGGCAAATATCAGCCTAAACCCAAAAATTTAATTTTGAAATGTTTCTTACTTGAAGTAGCTCGATTTCTGACTAATTTTCTTCTTGTATCATTATTATACTTACTATATACAGAATTTTTATTACTAATCTGAATTTCAATGGCTGTGAAGTTACTAACATGCAAATACTAGCTGGCTTCATTTCCACGAATCAACTACTATACCTTGACATCCAAAACCTTGATTATCAGGGTCAAGAAATACACAACTTCAGGGTGAGAGAGACATCTCACTCAGTCTTCAGGTAGCCTCTTAGGAGTTGTCTTAGGGTTTCTATTACTGTGATAAAACACCATGGCCAAAAGCAAGTTGGGGAGAAAAGGTTTTCTTTTATCTTAAACTTCTAGGTAACAGTCTATCACTGAGGGAATCCAGGGCAAGAAACTTAAACAAGGCAGGAGCTGAAACAGAAGTCTTGCAGGATTGCTACTTACTGGCTTGTTCCTCACACACAACTGAAATCCATTTATCAAAAGTGCCTGTCCAGAGCTGACCACTTGAGATTGGACATTCCATGGAGGAGTTTGTCTCTGAAAGAAATTAATTCTCCCTCTGTCAGCAGCCGTTGAACATTCATCTGGAAGTTAGCTCACATGCAATTCCCCCATCCACATTGAAATGTCTAGGATTGTCATTATCCTATTCTTTTTCAGGCAATCATATTGTTGAGATTTCATGGGTGTATTATTCCTGGAATGAGAGGGGACATTATCTAACAAGAGACATTCTAGGCCTCTGACTCTTACCACATTTACATCCCCACTTCTGTGATTTTCCCTGAGCATTAGATATAGGGATTGTGTTGCTGATATAAAAATATGGAATGGGCAACCCATAACACATTATCTTCTGAAGTTTCACTAACTTGAATCTTTATACTGATCAATGTGAGCTGATGGGAGATGAGAGCTATAATTGTCTGTGGATTTAAAGATAAGATGTGATTTTAATATAGTTATAATTTATGTTAGTTTTAGGAAATAGAAGTAGTAGGTTCTCGTGCCAGGTCTGTGATCTCTCAGCTATAGGTAGTTGGCTAGGTTATGGTACCAGGCATGAATTTCTTCCTATTGAGTCCAATTAGACAGCTGATCCCCAAGATAAAGGTGCCAATATCACGCCATGCAGATATTTTGCTGATCATTGTCAACAGCCTATGTATAGGCTTTACAGCTGGGTTAGACTACTACAGACTGCTCCTTTCCCTTGGGAGCTTGCAGCACCTTTGGATGCTATAGAGCTAGTCCTCTGAGAGATGGCTTCAATGTCCATTCCAGCTCAACTCCTAAAAGTCCTCTATCTGAAATGTGTGCTAACTTCAGCAACAGGGTCTTCTGGAAGGAAACCAAGAGTAAAGGCAACACCAATAGCAGATGTGGTGTTGGAAAACACAAGTACTATTCTAATCAACAATTCAGTGGGAAGTTTCTTATTCCTGGAGCTAGATTTTTGTTAGATAGTGCAAGGCTCTTGTGAGCAATGTCATTACCCCATCTGCCCTAATGCCATTTAAAATACACACACACACACACACACACACACACACACACAGTTTTAAGTACTAAACAATATGCTACCTTATAGCCTTATCAAACATCTCTCTGCTTCTTCTCTCTCCTTCTATTTCACCCCCTTCTCCTGTTCTACCTCCATTTTCCCATTAGCCCCTTCATAGCATTGTTTCCAGTGAATATAGCAGGAATGAACATGGCTGAACAAGAAATTTTAGGGGTAGGGTATTGAGTCCTTTTGATACTTATCAAGAAATGGTGTAGCTAGGTTGATTCAATCCCAACTTTTTAAGCATTTTCTACACTGATTTCCAGAGTAGCTAGATCATTTTCCAAGCCCGACAATGAGTGAGGGTCTCCCTTTCCCCGTAACCTTACCAATATTTATTGCCAAATGTTTCCTTAATCGTAGCCATCCTGGCTGAGGGGGAGACAAGCACTGAGAGAAGTTTGAATTTGCATTTCTCTGACTGGGGAGTATGTTGAAAGCCTGTGTGTTCCTTAGCCATTTCTGTTTCTTCTTTTGAGAACTCTGTTCAGCTCTGTAGCACGTGGTGTTAATCAGGTCATTTGCTTTCTCAATCCTTTGTTTTCTGAGTTCTTTGCACATTCTGAATATTAATCCTCTTATCAGATATATAGCTAGCGCAAACATGCTCATTCTGTGGGTTTCCCATTTACAAGTATTTCCTCTGCTGTAGAGAAGCAGTATCATTTTATGGGGTCCCATTTGTCAATTGTTGGTCTTAATTTCCAAAACAAATGGAGTTCCCTGTTCATAAAGTTTTTATATCTTTATGTTTTCTTCTGATTTCAGCATTTAAGGCTTCATATTAAACTTTCACCCATTTGGAGTAGATTTTTGTGCAGGGTGATTGCTATCAGTCCAGCTTTATTCTTGTATATGTGGACATCCAATTGACCCAACACCATATTTTGCTTAGCTTTCATTAGCTATAATTTTGTGAACTCCTGTGGTTTTGGCCTTCCATTTTGTTCCATTGATCTAAATGTCTGTTTTGTGTTAATACCATACTGTTTTTATCAGCATAGCTCTGTAAGTTAGCTCGAAATGTGGTATGGCTAGCCCTGCAGCATTGTTCCTTTTGCTCAGGATTGATTGGCTGTCTGAGATCCTTTGTGTTTCCATGTGAATACTAAGATTTTTTTTCCTATTTCTGTTAAGAATGTTCTGGGGATTATTATTGGAATTGCATTAGATTGATAAACTGTTCTTGGTAAGGTGGCCATTATTGCGATATTAATCCTACCAGTCTATGAAGAGCTGAAGGTCTTTCTGTCTTACAGTCTTGCTCAAACTTTGTCTGCAGATACTTATAAGTTTTCACTGTACAGGTCTAACCACCTTGATTAAGTTTATTCCGACATATGTTTGAAACTATCATTACTAGTAGTGTGCCCATAATTTTTTTTTCTTAGAGCATTTGTCAGTGTAGAGAAAAGCCTGCTTATTTTTGTAAGCTGACTTGGTACCCTTTCAGTTTGCTGAAATTGTTGATCATGTCTAAAAGTTTAGTGCGGAATTTTTGGACTCTCGTATGTATAATGAATGCCATCATCTGCAGATAAGGATAACTTTACTTTTGAGTTTTCTATTTGTGTCCCTTTAATTTTCTTCTTTTAACTTACTGCTGTAGCTAGTGCTTCAAGCATTGTCTTGGCAAGAAGTGTGGGGATAGTGGCAGCCCTGTCTCATTCCTAATTTCAGTAGGATTGTTTCATGTTTTTCTTCATTTAGAATGACTTGACCATGGATTTGTCATATTTTATCATTTATTACTCTGCGTGGTCCCTTCAGTCCTACTCCCTCCAAAACTTTTATTGTGTAGACATGTTGGATTCTATCAGCAGCCTTTTCTGCATCTATTGATATGATTACATGACTTATCTTTAAGTCCGTTTATATGATTTATTACATTTATTGATTTATATATGCTAAACCACCCCTGCATCTCCTAATAAAGCCAACTTGATCAAAGAGGATGATCTTTTGATAAATATCTATATTTGGTTTGCAAGCATTTTATAGAATATTTTTTTAAATCTACATTCATCGGGTATATTGTTTTTGGCTTACTGTTGTTTTTACTTGGTTTCTTATTAGAGTAATACTGGCTTCATAGAAAGAGTCTGAAAGTATGTCTTCTACTTCTGTTTTTTAATAAAATAAGTATTGATTATAAATCTTCTATGAAGGTCTCATAGAATTCTTTTGTGGGTCCATTTGGACCTGGGTAGTTTTGTTTTGTTTTGTATTTTTCTCAGAAGACATTTTTTATGCTGTTTCAGTCTCCTTACTTGTTATGGTCTGATTAGGGTGTTGGTTTCTTCCTGGTTTAACTTTGGTGATTTGGATGAAGCTAAACATTCATCCATTCCTTTTATGTTTTTCTAATTTTTTGTATGTACATTTTTTTAATAAACTCTTCTCTCATATATTACATACCAACCACAGTTTTTCCTTCCTTCTGTCCTCCCAGTCTTACCCCCACACTCCCCTCTCCCTGAGGTCTATTCTTCTTCCATTTCTCTATAGAAAAAGGAGGCCTCCCAGGGATATCAACCAAACATGGCATACCAAGTTGTAATTGGACTGGACACATCCCCTCATATTAAGGCTGGATGAGGCAACCCATCCTCCAACCCCCACCCCCCCCATTTCCCCAAAAAGCCTAGGCCAAGATGGACCCACAAAAGAATTCTACCAGAAATTCTTAGAACATTCATAACCAATAATATAATTTATAATCAATACTAATCAAAAGCAAGGGAAACGAGTCAGAGACAGCCTCTATAGGAATCCACAGGAACACGGAGCTACACAACAATAACATAGATGTAGAAGACCTAGCTCAAACTCATACAGGCTCCCTGATTGTAGGTTCAGTCTCTGTGATCCCCGATGAGCCATGGTTAGTCGATACTGTGGGTATTCTTCTGGTGTTCTTGATCATTCTGGCTCCTACCATTCTTCCTTCCCCTCTTCTGCAGAATGCTTGGCTGCAGGTATCTGTTTCTGCCTCCGTCAGTTGTTGCATAAAGCTTCTCTGATGATGGTTATATTATGCTCTGGTCTACACATATAGCTGAGTATCATTAGGGATTATTTCATTGACTTCTTTTCTGGTCTTGTTTATGTTTTCTAATTTAAAGTAGTATAGGTTTCTAAAGTATTATCTTATACTCTATATCCCTGGTGTCTCTGTTATAATGTTTCCCTGTATATATCTGATTCTTTTCAGAATATATATGTGTGTGTGTGTGTGTGTGTGTGTGTGTGTGTGTGTGTACATATATATGTATATGTGTGTGTATGCTAAAGGTATTTTGATTGTGTTTATCTTTTTAAAGAACAAGCTCTTAGATTTGTTGATTAATTATGTAGTGTTTTTGCTTCTATTTAATTCATTTCTGTTCTAAGTTTTATTATTTCTTGCCATGTACTAGACCTGGTTTGTTCTTGTTTTTCTACAATCTTGAGTTGCACTTTTAGGTCATTTATTTATGTAGTTTCTAACTTTTTAACACATATACTTAAAATGTAGGCACATTTTCCTTTTTGGACTACTGTTAATGTTTCTCATGGGCTTTATTGTGTTATGTTGTCATTTTCAAAAATTCCAAGAATTTTTATTTATATATTGATTTTTGACCCATTCATCATTCAGTAATGTGTTAATATTTATGTGTTTATATAGTTTCTATAGATTATTTTGTGACTTTAAGCTTTACTAAACTGTGGTCATATAGCATACATGGAGTTATTTATTTTAGTTCTTTCTAGTTGTAGAAATTTGTTTCATGCCCCAGTATGTGGTCTATATTAGAGAAATTTCCATGTGTGGCTGAGTAGAATGTATATTCATTGGTGTTTGGGTGGAATAACCTATAGATATTTTTAAGTCTATTTAAAATATAATATAACCTAATTCCAGTGTATCTCCATTTTTTCTTTGTCCCAAATGGCCTATCTCCTGGGGAAAAAGAAATTGAATTGGGCTTAGTTGGTACCTTGAAGTCTAATAGCATGTTCTCTATTAAATTGGGTGTTCCAGAGTTTGGTGTGTTTATGCTTAGGACTATAATGTCTTCTGGGTTAATTGTCTCTTGATTAGAATGAAGTTTCCTCCTTTATCTCTTCTGATGGGTTTTAGTTTCAAGGCTGGTTTTGTCTATATTAGAGTAGCAATTCCTGTTTACCTTTCTAGTACCATTTGCTTAGAATACTTCTTTTTCCTATCATTTCACTTTAAGATGGTGTTCATCCTTGAACTAAAACCATATTTTTCAAAGTCTGTGTTTGAAATCTAGCCCTAGAGTTAATTTGCTAAATGCCTGGAGGTGGGGGCCTAGAACTGTGGTTTTTAACAAGTCCCTTGGTGAACAGTCTACAGCGTGAACTATGAGATAATTATGACAGTGCCATGGTGGTACCCCGAGAGACAGAGAAAAGGTCCCATTAAGAGCCATTTGAGGGGTACCAGCTAGCAATAGGCCATGTGAGGCACTAGCAGGAAGGAGGTTTCTGAGGGCCACACTGCGTTTTCATTATTTTATAAACTTTCTCCATATTTCAGATGGTTAAATTTCTTTATTTTTATTCCTGATCTTACCAATGCAAGGCTTTATAGACTACTAGCGTGATCACTATAAGACTGAAGTCTCTTTAACGTTTAAGCAGAATATACATGAGGCACTTCCCTTCTTGGTTCATCCCTCTTTATGTTCCCAGTGAAACCCTAGAAATGTTTAGATACTCAATAGAAACTGTGAACAGACTGAGGTAACAACCAAGCCCTCTAGAGCATTCCTGTCTCCCAAGGAGACAAAAGACAGAGGAAGGCCAAAGACAGAGGAAGGCCAAAGGAGAAGACCAAGACAAAAGACAAAGACAAAGACAAAAGACCAAGGAGGCCAAAGACAGAGGAAACTCCAGATAAGAGCTTTCGATCTTGAAAAAATGTGAAAGCAGAGCTAAAGCTGGGATGGAGTTCAGTTGCCAAGACTGTGTGAGTCCCCTCAACTCACTGGCACAATGCTATTGAGTGGAAGAAATGGCAAAAGGTGAATTTCACAAATCAAATAAGGAAGTTTGAAAGCTCCTGAGAAAATGCATCATTCCCCTTTAGAGCAGCAACTTGGTCTAGCACTACCCATCCTCTGCATTGATGTTGTCTCTCTGTCTTTGGTTTTGACTCTAGATGCCTGTAGCATCTCTGTCTCAACATATGACAATCTAAACATACCCTCACATATTTGTAGTGGTCCCCATAAAGTGCAAGATAAGGAAAACACCCGTTTAAAAGGTTCCTTTAAAGCAGTTTTTTTTTTTTTTTTCCCTTAAGACTAAATACCACAGATTTCCTTTGAGATCATTTTTGTGACTTTCTCGACTGACAAATTCTAAAATGCCCTGAACATGTCCTTGTGTTGATGCTACAAAGTCCACAACTGGGAGTCTTGTAATAAAACCATAGCATTGAAATGGTTGGAAACAGAGAAGTGTCACCCAAAAGTTTGGTGGCCTGGTTAGGAAAAGGGGAAGTGAAGCAATGTTGGGTACAGACAGCAAAACTTATTTTCCTACAGAAAGGTAAGGTCTGCCTGCCTGCTCCTTCTCTGGAGAAGCCAGAAAGCACAGGGAGAGAATGGAAAAGTTGGTCCCAATCCTTTATCTGAGGCCTGGGGACTAAGTAAAGACCTGTCCCCCCTCTCCTGCTTTCATCTCTGAGACCAGATCCCATTTAGTATCTCACACTGCCCCACTAACCTCTTTATGAAATTTTGCATTTAAATGGGAAATAAAACCCTAGCAAAGTGGGCTTACTAACCCAAGCCCTGACATTCCCTGAGCTCTCTGTTCCCATGCTGCTGTGTACAGACTCTTAAGGAAAATGGAAACTGTTTTGTTTTTGTATAGTTTTAATACTCCTTCAGGGAGGGCCACTGCTTTGCCCCTTTACAGGATATCTGCCCACCCCCCCCCCCCCCCCAGTGATATAAGGTCAGTACCATTTCAAGCAAGAGATACAGCTTCTAGAACAGCAGGCTCAGCATGGGAGGTGGTCCGGGCTTCCCTAATGAACTTTTGTGTGTATACAAGGCATAACAGACATAAAATGTTTTATGCAGTTCAAGGCCCACTGACTTGGATTAATAAAGGAAACGATCCTTTATACCTTCCAAATTATTCCCAATTGCGTACCACTGGGGGGAAAAAAAAAGCAACCCAAGTATTACAGTGGCTTGGGGAACTGTATTATGTTCCTACAACTTTCCAGGAGATAAATGAAATGTCACTACCATTGAGAATTTAGCTAGAGCAAACTCATATTCCCAGCACACAAAGGCAAAACGCCCCTAAAGGTTTGCTTCCTGCTAATGCTCTCACTAGCTGCACATAAAGAGAGAGAGCGCGCACCACTTTACCAAGTGAACTACTTACACACATTCTTCTTCCAGAATTCACTTGGCTTCCACTCAATCTTGTTTTACATTTATATATAAAAATCAATACAAATTTAATCTTCTAAAATGTTATCTCTTAGTCTACAAGAAATACAATGAAAGTTATTTTATTCACTGATAGAAGATTATTTTTTAACCTCATAGGAGACTTCAATATTTTTTATTTAGAAGATACTTATGGGAACATCTGAAAGGAAGCAGAAGCAAGAAGCAGAATTTGCTTAGCAAGTAAAATGGCTTTAGGTGGTTGGAAGTTTATTGGGAGTGGCCCACTGGGAATGGTGGAGTGTGTGAAAGTTAACTCCACAGATTTTTTCTCTAACCTGGGTATAAGAAGAGAGTTGTAAGTTGGTGTCTTTAGAAGATTACTTCCAAGATCTCCTACAGATACCAAAATCTGTACATGCTGAAAACTTACCTAGATTGGTGTCCTACTTGCTTATAGTGTATGCAGATTATTTTTACTTTAAATCATCTCTAGATTGCTTTTAACAACTACAACACAAGTGCAACAGAAATGATTTTTATAATGTGTAAGGAATTTTGTCTACAGGTATGTCTGATCACAGACTGCTCATACACTGCACATGGGTGTAGTGTCCATGGAGGCCAGAAGAGGCACCAGATCCCCAGGGAATGTAGTTACACTTGTTGTAAGCCACCATGTGGGTGCTGAGAACTAAACCCAAGTCCTAAACAAAAGCAGCAAGTGAACACTCTTAACTGCTAAGCCATGTCTCAAGCCAGAAATGGTCTTTATATTGTATTATTTAGGGAATAATGACAAAACAAAACAAACAAAACCCTGTGCATGTTTAGTTGAGATGCAATTACCTTTTAATATTTTAGCCTGTGATATGTGAAATCCACACAAATCCTGTCAATACAAAGTTTATTGTCATCACAACATCACTAGCAAGGGCAAGCTATATACTAATGGGAAATGAATTTGAATGGACAACATTGCAGCCCCTCTAACTCCAGTGGTGTTCAAGAGATAGCTATGGAGACACAGATGGATCTCGGCCTACAAACATAAGCAAAGACAGACAAATCCCTGACTTCACAGATCCCACAATAGACAGGGAACAATGGGTAGAAAGATGGGTGGTAGAGGAATACAGCTATCATGGAAAATGTAAGCCTAGCAGACACTCAGAGACACCAAACACAGATGCAAAACAAGGATAAATTCCTAGAAGAATAATAGTTGGCTAGAAAAGGGGAAAAGGAACCACATCATATAAGAGGGAAGAGGCACCTCAAAAGCAGCATGACAGGACCCAACAGCAAAAGGTCAGGGGGGTGGAGTAGAAAGAAGAAGGGCTATCTTGCAGGGTTGTCTATGAAGGGCTGGCATAGTGACTGAAGCTGTTCAAAAGCGTTTAGGATGCCCTGCTTTAGAGGAATGGCATCTCACAAATACTGTTGCAACCATTGTATGGTGTCCTCTACTGGAAGTGGCCCATAGCCATCTGGATGTGATTTGATGGTGTATTGAATGGGAGCTGGTTGAGCAGTCATGGAAGGATTTGTTAGTAAAATCTTCTAAGATCCAAGTAATTGAGTAGACATGAGATGACAACGAAGTTTGCTTTCTCGCAGAAGAACTATTCAGCTTGTGTTTTCCCATCATGCAAAAAGGATTTCAGAATGGGGCCACTAGGGGAAGCTGAAGAGAAACTTGAGTTAAAATCTCCACCAGCCAGTCTCCAATCTCTATGGCAGAGTAAATCTCTGGAGGTGGACTCTTGCTTTGATAAACTGCTCTGTCAACTCTGAAACCTTTACTTTAAATTGGCTTGTGAAGGAGCAGAAGTATTTAGGGGCCTTTGTCTAAAAATCACCCACCAATCACTGCCCTGACACACACAGTGGCGCTGGCAAAT